>NC_137105.1:4498230-4675730 GCF_949357685.1 Gobio gobio
ATGTAAATTTGCAATTACCTTTTAAATGTTTTATTCTGTAGCGGAAACAAGCTTCCATAGTCAGGTGTGCTGTTGTGTTATGTGGCGTATCTTTCATATCAAACCAGCACAGCCGTCCATAAACCACCAGTGCCTGTTTGATCAATCTGAGGAATAGGCTTTGTGTAGAAAAAGCATTAATAGTGTTTGTGATATGACAAACAAACAGTGTTTACTGATTACACCATTAAAATAGTGAATCATGGCTAATTTTTAAATTGACACCTCAGTCCTTGTGAAAGTGATTCTATCAGTAATAATAAATTGCATTTATTAAAATTCAACAAATACTGTCATGATGCATACATGCAATCATCCGTTACAGTTTAATAATCTATGATTTATATTTTTGTACACTGCAAAAAATGTACTATTAAAAATAGGCTTTATTTTCTTTCTGAAAAATATAATTTATTAGATTTAGGGGGGAAATATGAGCTGAACCGGTTCTTGACCAGTTTAACGAGATTCACTCTGAAACAGGACAAGGAAGTGATTTTTTTTTTTTTAAAGAATCCTCCAATCAGCAGGTGTGACTATATGAGGACAGACAGTGTCAGGTTTGTTTTCATGCATTTTTATAACACATACGCTTATGACATTTATAATCATGAAACAAGTGACGTCTTTATGAGTGAGTCATTGAATCATTTACTCAAAAGATTCGTTCAAAAACTAGAATTTGTCCAGTAATAAAACAAGTGAAGTCTTTAAGTGAGTCATTGAATCATTCATTCAAGAGATTTGTTCAAAAAACGCTGATTCATCCAGTAATGAAACAAGTGAAGTCTTTGAGTGAGTTATTGAATCATTCATTCAAGAGATTTGTTAAAAAACACTGATTCATCCAGTAATGAAACAAGTGAAGTCTATGAGTGAATCATTGAATCATTCACTCAACAGATTCGTTCAAAACCGCTGATTCATCCAGTAATGAAACAAGTGAAGTCCTAATGAGTGAGTCATTGAATCATTCATTCAAGAGATTTGTTCAAAAACGCTGATTCATCCAGTAATGAAACAAGTGAAGTCTTTATGAGTGAGTCATTGAATCATTCACTCAACAGATTCGTTCAAAAACGCTGATTCATCCAGTAATGAAACAAGTGAAGTCCTAATGAGTGAGTCATTGAATCATTCATTCAAGAGATTTGTTCAAAAACGCTAATTCATCCAGTAATGAAACAAGTGAAGTCTTTATGAGTGAGTCATTGAATCATTCACTCAACAGATTCGTTCAAAAACGCTGATTCATCCAGTAATGAAACAAGTGAAGTCCTAATGAGTGAGTCATTAAATCATTCACTCAACAGATTTGTTCAAAACCGCTGATTCATCCAGTAATGAAACAAGTGAAGTCCTAATGAGTGAGTCATTGAATCATTCATTCAAGAGATTTGTTCAAAAACGCTGATTCATCCAGTAATGAAACAAGTGAAGTCTTTATGAGTGAGTCATTGAATCATTCACTCAACAGATTCGTTCAAAAACGTTGATCTATGCACTAAAATTGTCATTTACCTTCCCTCGTGTCGCACCAAACCGTATTTTTATTCCATCAAATAACCATTTTACCATTGTTTATGGATGTCTTACACCTGGTCATTAAGCTCTTTCATTGTTTTGAAATAAAGCATGACTTTTCTGCCAAATTCTGCCTTTTTTATGTTCCATGCACAGGAGAAATAGTCATAGCAGTTTAGAATGACATGAGGGTGAGTAATGGCGACTGAATGTTGATATTTTGCTGAACTGTCCCTTTAAGAGGCGCGGCTTCCGTAGTTTGTGGAACTGGATTGTGCGGTGGTTTTCCCGGTCAGAGATAAATGTCACGCTCTGTTAGAGCTCGAAAGGGAAGTTCCCAGTATGAGTATTTATATATCTATTAATTATCTGCCATTGAAATATGTGCAGCAGTGATAAGACTGGAGAAATGCCACCGGTCTAGTTTTTCAGTGATACGGTGCACGTGTTTATTTTTAGGGTCTGGTTGAAAGAGATTTGAGCAGATTTACTCTCGAGCTTCACAATACTAATGACATAATTTATATTGCTAAAACAAATATAATCTTTTTTTAGGGACACTAACATTACCTTTTACTGTTGCTGACAATCATACTTTTCGTTTTGGTCTTTTTAGCGGGTTAAAATATTTGTGTTATTGTTTTTGATTTGCATGTGCAATAATAATCTGCCTTATAGCACATTTTTGAGCATATATTTGATTTTCTGTGCTAAAAGCAACAGCACAAGTTAATTTTGTCATTCGTTTTACCTCTTTGAACTAAATATGCTTATGTTTACCAAAATATTGAGGTGAAATCTCACTTTTGTCCATTTGCATGTTATTTCTAAACACTAACTAAACCTTCAACAGAGGCTGCAACTTTTTTTTTTGTAACACTTTACAATAAAATCCAATTAGTTAACAATGTGTAATATATTTGTTACAGTTTTTATTAATGTTAGTTGATACAAATATACAGTTGGTATATTGTTAATTCATGTTAGCTTAGCTCCATTAAATAATAATAATTCGATTTATTGGTAAATGTTGAAATTAGCATTAACTAAAAATAATAAATGCTTTAAATGTATTATTCATTGTTAGTTAATGTTAGCTAATATTGGAATTTTGCTGTAAAGTGTTTTTAATTTTAATTTTTTATTAATAGCAACACAAATCATCCCTCCTGTTAATAATTAAAGCATTAATTATCATATGAGTATCACTTGTATATGATTAGTAAGGCATTACTTGGTGAGCCTCATGCAAATAGGTCCCAAAAGTAAAATTAAATTAAATGTAGCTTATTTTAGGACCGTCAAAAGTTATGACATTTACCATAATGTGTGTTTGTTTTGCCCTGATTATTCTCAAACGGTGAACGGCAAATTTTTTATTAAATCAGCAAAAAATAAATTGATTTAAAACATCAGTACATACTAAAATATGCATTACAATATTTTTCAAATCTGCTTAACGGTAGTTGTCATGAAAATCTTAATTCTCCTAGAAAATATGCCGCCGTCTTTTTTCTTCTTTTTGATTTTGGGGTGAAATATGACCTGAACATGTTTTTGTTTTGTATCCTCTGTCATATTAATTTCTTGTGAAGCCCCATGAATGTTTTGGAGGTCTTGATGAATCGTGTGTGTGTCAGTCTGATCACTCGCGTCAATCTGTGTCGTTTCCTGCCTTTTAATGTGAAGGAATGTGAAGGACTACCTAACTAAAAGTCTTAATAACTTTGTTTATTAGATTAAATGAATTTGATCACATGACCCAACTGTCTCAGATTTGTGTTGCGTCCTCGCTCTCCTGATTTTTGTTCTGCTCTGGTTTCTTGTATACGGATGATGATCATGATCCATAAAGTCATCAGCTCTGCTTAATACAGTTACATGATATTATTCCACACGTCATGAAGAGTCTCTTGAGTTGGTCTGGTGTGTTAATGAGGTCTCTGATCATATTGAGCTACAAGCTGATATTCAAACGAATAAGTTTTAAGTGATTTTACCATAAACTAAATCCCTTGTGTTAAAAGCTAGAAAAGTAAAGGTTCAATATCACTGCCGGTAGAAAGATTCAAATCTCAGAGATTAACTGGAAAGGCGTACAAACATGATCTCATCCTTTATCACACAATTTATCAGATGAAGAATGAACAGCGAAACCAGTCAGTTTCTGCGACCTATACACACACGTCTGGTCTCGTACACAGAAACTATTTTAACTCAGTAATTCCTTATAAATTTCACAAACAGCACATTGTATTAAACACAAAATTGTGAAGTATGAAGACCAAAATAGTGTTTTCTTGTTAAACATGCTTCAATGATCTTTATTTACTGCTTCAAAATATAATTTACTTAAAGCTTTTATATGTAATGCATTAAAGCTGCACTATGTAACTTTTCCTGATTATGATATGGCGTCGGGTGCGGCGGTACGTGGGAGAGGTGCTGTTTGCCCTAGAACAAAATCTGAGAATTCGATTTACAAAGCTGCTGATGGGAAAGTAATAGTGGAGGATGAGTTTTTGAACTTTATTGCCATCAAAATGAGAACATTGTCCCAAGACGAAATTGTTTTGTTAACCTCAAACAATTTTTCGTCTGAGTGGATTGAGGAGTCCAAGCGACTGTTATTTGAAATGTGCACAACTACGATACGCTGCATCAAACATAAAGGCCCTCAAAAGGACACTAATAACATCAAGGATTGTCTGAGGGTGCTTAATGAGTGCGGCGAAAACATTCCGAGGTTTGTTTCGCACTACCTGGATGAACTTCCACCTGTCGGATTTGGTAACATGGACGCCTCGGCGCTACTAAGCAGAGTGGAACAGCTGAGCCGGGAAGTTTTTAGTCTGAGAGAGGCCCTGGAAGCTCAGGCGAGCGTGAATGAAAACTTGGGGGCGGCTACGGCGGTTATGGATCGCCGTGTGACGGCTATTGAGAAGTCCCGCGGATCCCCTGGCTGGGCACATGAGGCTGGTGCTGCGTCAGCGTCTGGGAAGAGACAGTTGCCGGATTCGGAGGCGTCTGCTGGCCAGTCCCAGGGAAAGGCTCCGAGCCCTCTACCACAGTCCCCAGCGTGGAGTACTGTTGTGGGGAAAGGGGTACGCAAGTCCCATAAACCTCCAAATGCAGCAGTACAGCCAGATAATGGTGCAGTGCAGGCTCGACTGAAACGGGGGCAGCGGAGGAGAATGGGAATAATTGGTACCGGCACGGAGAACAACATTCCAGTGGTCAAAACCAAGCTGGTGAGTGTGTTCGCTACTAGATTTTCTCCTAGTCTTGATGCTGACACTCTATGCTCTTATCTGACTGAAAAATTGGGCAAATCTGTTATATGTCGGAAGATTGATTCAACCCGCAACAGATTCAGTTCGTTTCACGTCACTGCTGAATGTAACGAAGTAGCAAACATGTACGACCCACAACTTTGGCCGGCGGGGATTTATGTCCGCCGTTATTTTGAGGCCCGCAGACCTAAACCTAACGGTGACAGCGCGGCCCACGGATTAGGAGAGAGGGCTGATTTGCAGCAGCAGCGCTCAGTGTCTAACATTACATCTGTAGCCCTACATGAAAGCAGCAATCATGCGGGTACCCGGTTAAATTTAAATAAATGAATATTAATATTGCATCATATAATGCTCGGGGATTGCGCGTTGGTCATAGTGAAGCAGACAAATCACGTCGCTTTGTGGTGGATAAACTATTGGAGACCTGTGATGTACTGTGTGTTCAAGAGACTTTTCTACCTAAGCAGGATTTGGAAAGATTGAACACTCTTCATAAAGATTTCTACGGGGCAGGTGAATCTACCACTGACATGAGCACTGAAATAGTTCGTGGCAGAATATCTGGTGGTGTTGCCATTTTATGGCACAAAAAGTTTGATCAGCTAGTTAACGTGGTCAGATTGGATGTTGACTGGGCTATAGGAATTGAGTTCAGTTGTGGTGGAAAAAAGTTCATCATTCTGAACATCTATACACCCTATGAGTGTTCCAAAAATGAAGATGAATATCTCAACAGGTTGGCTTGTGTTATGTCTTTTATTCAGGATAATGCCTCTACATGCTTTTTTATTGTGGGTGACATGAATGCAGATGTTTCTGATGGTGGCTCTGTATTTGGCAATCATTTACTACAGTTCTGCTCTGATAATGGTTTGATTCTCTCCAGTAAATTGCAGTTACCTGATAATAGCTATACTTACATCAGTGAGGCATGGCACACAACTTCATGGTTAGACCACTGCATCTGCACAGCCGATGCACATGATTCCTTAGAGTCTATGAGGATTAATTATGAATTTGCCACTACCGACCATGTGCCTTTTTCTTTATCAATAAATTTGGGCAATTTACCTACTCTACTGTCTGTGAACAACGATATGTGTGTAGGGAAATTAGACTGGTCAAAATTGACTGCGGAGGATCTTAATGTATACTGTGTTCAGACTGACAAATTGCTGAGTAATATCGAATTACCAATAGATGCAGCTGCTTGCTGTGATATTAACTGTAAGAACCTGCAACATGGTATTGAGTTGTGCTCCTTTTATGATAATATTGTTGAGTCCCTTCTTGCCTCAAGCAGGCCTCTGTACAAGACCAAGAGGTTTAAAGCCAAGCCAGGGTGGAATGAATATGTTGAAGAGCTTCATGCTGAGGCTAGAAGGGCTTTCAAAGCTTGGGTTGAGTCAGGCAGACACAAATATGGCCCCTTATTTGAATGTAAGAAACGGGCAAATGCAAATTTTAAATACGCCTTGCGTTTTATTAAGAGGAACGAAAACACAATGAGATCGGACTCACTTGCTAGGAAACTGCAAAATAATACTCCAACTGATTTCTGGAAAGAAATCAAAAGAATGAATAATTGTAAAACATCCTTGCCAACGAATATTGATGGTGTAACCAATCCAGAGGAAATTACTCAGTTGTGGCAAAAACATTACTACGAGCTGTTCAACTGTGTTAAAAGTAACTCCTTTGTAGTGGGCAACATTGACAAAAATGAAGATGTGACTGTCTCTCCAAAAGAAGTTTATGATGCAGTTATGAGGTTAAAAGATAATAAAGCACATGGTATGGATAAGATATCTGGTGAACATTTAAAACTTGCAAGTAGAAAACTCTGTCCTATGCTTGCTATTTGTTTTACTGGGTTTTTAGTTCATGGTATTTTGCCTGATTCTATCTTATCCGTTATTTTAGTGCCTATTATTAAAGACAAAGCAGGCAAAATAAATAGTATGGACAATTACAGGCCTATAGCACTGGCCAGTGTTTTGTCCAAGGTCATTGAGAGGACATTACTGAATAAATTGGAACAGTTTGTCCTGACCTTTGACAACCAGTTTGGTTTTAAACCGAAACATGGCACAGATATGTGTATTTTTGCTCTAAAGGAGATTTTAGAATTGTATAACAGGCGTAACTCCACAATTTTCATGTGTTTTATTGATGCTTCTAAAGCCTTTGATCGTGTAAATCATGAAAAATTATTTTATAAGTTACACAACAGAGGAGTTCCCAAATTTCTGGTAAGAATTCTGGCTTTCTGGTATGCTCATCAGTCAATGTATGTAAAATGGGGTAACTTTGTGTCTGCACCATTCAATGTATGTAACGGAGTTAGACAAGGAAGTATTTTGTCTCCCTTTCTTTTTAATGTTTATATGGATGATCTATCAAAGTTGCTAAACGAATGTGGAACCGGGTGTATGGTTGGTAATATGATTATCAACCATTTGATGTACGCAGATGATTTGGTCATTTTTAGTCCATATAGTGCTGGTCTTCAACAGTTATTGAAGATCTGCTCTAAATATGGTACAGACTTTGACATTAAATATAATGCAAAAAAGAGTAACATTATGATTATCAGGAGCAGGGAGGACAGGAACTTGTTATTTCCTGAATTCTCCCTGTCTGGTAGTGTTCTTAAAGTATGTGATGAGGCTAAGTACTTAGGACATTACATAACTGATGACCTGTCTGATGATAGGGACATTTTTAGACAGTGTCGTATGTTGTATGCACAAGCTAATATGTTGATCCGCAAATTTAGTATGTGCTCAGGATCTGTGAAGACTACACTTTTTAGAACATTTTGTACCCCTATGTATACTGCCCATTTGTGGCGCTGTTACAAAAAGTGCAGCATGCAGAAACTGAATGTAGCATATAATGATGGAATGCGGCTGCTGCTTAAGGTGCCACGTTGGAGCAGTGCGAGTCAGATGTTTGTTAGTGCTGGTGTACCCACCTGCTCTGCAGTGCTGCGGAATATCATGTACAGATGTATGTGTAGGCTAACTGACTCTGCAAACAGTATAATTTTAACACTGACGAACCCAACACTAAGTTCAGTCAGATTTTTCTCCAGATTGTGGAACCACTGGCGTTTTAGTTTATATGCAAATATGTGAAATGTATTGTTTGTTTGTTTTTGTGTTTGTATTGGTATATTTCATGTATGTGTTTTTTGGACCATGTGTGTCCTGAATAAAAGCTTTGATGATGATGATGATGATTTTCCGTCCACTAGAGGTCGCCTGTTCAAAGCAAAGGCGTAGTTTGATGACGCCACGTTTGAGTGCAGACTCTTAGCACATGTGGTCTTCAGCTCACAGCCGGTGGGAAAGAATCGGGACAGGACTCGGGCAGAAATCATGTTGATGGATGTAAGTCCATCCATCCATCCATCCATCCATCACTCTGTCCGCCTGTAAGTCCATCCATCCATCACTCTGTCCGCCTGTAAGTCCATCCATCCATCCATCCATCACTCTGTCCGCCTGTAAGTCCATTTCTCCATCCATCACTCTGTCCGCCTGTAAGTCCATCCATCCATCCATCACTCTGTCCGCCTGTAAGTCCATCCATCCATCCATCACTCTGTCCGCCTGTAAGTCCATTTCTCCATCCATCACTCTGTCCGCCTGTAAGTCCATTTCTCCATCCATCACTCTGTCCGCCTGTAAGTCCATTTCTCCATCCATCCATCACTCTGTCCGCCTGTAAGTCCATCCATCCATCCATCCATCCATCCATCACTCTGTCCACCTGTAAGTCCATCCATCCATCACTCTGTCCGCCTGTAAGTCCATCCATCCATCCATCACTCTGTCCGCCTGCAAGTCCATCCATCCATCATTCTGTCCGCCTGTAAGTCCATCCATCCATCCATCCATCCATCACTCTGTCCACCTGTAAGTCCATCCATCCATCACTCTGTCCACCTGTAAGTCCATCCATCCATCACTCTGTCCGCCTGTAAGTCCATCCATCCATCCATCCATCACTCTGTCCACCTGTAAGTCCATCCATCCATCACTCTGTCCACCTGTAAGTCCATCCATCCATCACTCTGTCCGCCTGTAAGTCCATCCATCCATCCATCCATCACTCTGTCCGCCTGTAAGTCCATCCATCCATCCATCCATCACTCTGTCCGCCTGTAAGTCCATCCATCCATCCATCCATCACTCTGTCCGCCTGTAAGTCCATCCATCCATCACTCTGTCCGCCTGTAAGTCCATCCATCCATCCATCACTCTGTCCGCCTGTAAGTCCATCCATCCATCCATCACTCTGTCCGCCTGTAAGTCCATTTCTCCATCCATCACTCTGTCCGCCTGTAAGTCCATTTCTCCATCCATCACTCTGTCCGCCTGTAAGTCCATTTCTCCATCCATCCATCACTCTGTCCGCCTGTAAGTCCATCCATCCATCCATCCATCCATCCATCACTCTGTCCACCTGTAAGTCCATCCATCCATCACTCTGTCCGCCTGTAAGTCCATCCATCCATCCATCACTCTGTCCGCCTGCAAGTCCATCCATCCATCATTCTGTCCGCCTGTAAGTCCATCCATCCATCCATCCATCCATCACTCTGTCCACCTGTAAGTCCATCCATCCATCACTCTGTCCACCTGTAAGTCCATCCATCCATCACTCTGTCCGCCTGTAAGTCCATCCATCCATCCATCCATCACTCTGTCCACCTGTAAGTCCATCCATCCATCACTCTGTCCACCTGTAAGTCCATCCATCCATCACTCTGTCCGCCTGTAAGTCCATCCATCCATCCATCCATCACTCTGTCCGCCTGTAAGTCCATCCATCCATCCATCCATCACTCTGTCCGCCTGTAAGTCCATCCATCCATCCATCCATCACTCTGTCCGCCTGTAAGTCCATCCATCCATCACTCTGTCCGCCTGTAAGTCCATCCATCCATCCATCACTCTGTCCGCCTGCAAGTCCATCCATCCATCACTCTGTCCGCCTGCAAGTCCATCCATCCATCACTCTGTCCACCTGCAAGTCCATCCATCCATCACTCTGTCCGCCTGCAAGTCCATCCATCCATCCATCCATCCATCACTCTGTCCGCCTATAAGTCCATCCATCCATCCATCAATCACTCTGTCCGCCTATAAGTCCATCCATCCATCCATCCATCAATCACTCTGTCCGCCTGTAAGTCCATCCATTCATCCATCACTCTGTCCGCCTGTAAGTCCATTCATCCATCCATCCATCAATCACTCTGTCCGCCTATAAGTCCATCCATCCATCCATCCATCACTCTGTCCGCCTGCAAGTCCATCCATCCATCACTCTGTCCACCTGCAAGTCCATCCATCCATCCATCCATCACTCTGTCCGCCTGCAAGTCCATCCATCCATCCATCCATCCATCCATCACTCTGTCCGCCTGTAAGTCCATCCATTCATCCATCACTCTGTCCGCCTGTAAGTCCATTCATCCATCCATCCATCAATCACTCTGTCCGCCTGCAAGTCCATCCATCCATCCATCCATCCATCACTCTGTCCACCTGCAAGTCCATCCATCCATCACTCTGTCCGCCTGCAAGTCCATCCATCCATCCATCCATCCATCCATCCATCCATCACTCTGTCCGCCTATAAGTCCATCCATCCATCCATCCATCAATCACTCTGTCCGCCTGTAAGTCCATCCATTCATCCATCACTCTGTCCGCCTGTAAGTCCATTCATCCATCCATCCATCAATCACTCTGTCCGCCTATAAGTCCATCCATCCATCCATCCATCCATCCATCCATCACTCTGTCCGCCTGCAAGTCCATCCATCCATCACTCTGTCCACCTGCAAGTCCATCCATCCATCCATCCATCACTCTGTCCGCCTGCAAGTCCATCCATCCATCCATCCATCCATCCATCCATCACTCTGTCCGCCTGTAAGTCCATTCATCCATCCATCCATCAATCACTCTGTCCGCCTATAAGTCCATCCATCCATCCATCCATCCATCCATCACTCTGTCTGCCTGTAAGTCCATCCATCCATCCATCACTCTGTCCACGTGTAAGTCCATCCATCCATCCATCCATCACTCTGTCCGCCTGTAAGTCCATCCATCCATCCATCCATCCATCCATCACTGTCCGCCTGTAAGTCCATCCATTCATCCATCACTCTGTCCGCCTGTAAGTCCATCCATCCATCCATCCATCCATCCATCCATCCATCACTCTGTCCGCCTGCAAGTCCATCCATCCATCACTCTGTCCACCTGCAAGTCCATCCATCCATCCATCCATCACTCTGTCCGCCTGCAAGTCCATCCATCCATCCATCCATCCATCCATCACTCTGTCCGCCTGTAAGTCCATCCATCCATCCATCCATCCATCACTCTGTCCACGTGTAAGTCCATCCATCCATCACTCTGTCCGCCTGTAAGTCCATCCATTCATCCATCACTCTGTCCGCCTGTAAGTCCATTCATCCATCCATCCATCCATCCATCACTCTGTCCACGTGTAAGTCCATCCATCAATCACTCTGTCCGCCTGTAAGTCCATCCATCCATCACTCTGTCCGCCTGTAAGTCCATCCATCAATCACTCTGTCCGCCTGCAAGTCCATCCATCCATCCATCCATCACTCTGTCCGCCTGTAAGTCCATCCATTCATCCATCACTCTGTCCGCCTGTAAGTCCATTCATCCATCCATCCATCAATCACTCTGTCCGCCTATAAGTCCATCCATCCATCCATCCATCCATCCATCACTCTGTCTGCCTGTAAGTCCATCCATCCATCACTCTGTCCGCCTATAAGTCCATCCATCCATCCATCCATCCATCCATCACTCTGTCCACGTGTAAGTCCATCCATCCATCACTCTGTCCGCCTGTAAGTCCATTTCTCCATCCATCCATCACTCTGTCCGCGTGTAAGTCCATCCATCCATCCATCACTCTGTCCGCCTGTAAGTCCATCCATCCATCACTCTGTCCACCTGTAAGTCCATCCATCCATCACTCTGTCCACCTGTAAGTCCATCCATCCATCCATCCATCACTCTGTCCACCTGTAAGTCCATCCATCCATCACTCTGTCCACCTGTAAGTCCATCCATCCATCCATCCATCACTCTGTCCACCTGTAAGTCCATCCATCCATCACTCTGTCCGCCTGTAAGTCCATCCATCCATCACTCTGTCCGCCTGTAAGTCCATTTCTCCATCCATCCATCACTCTGTCCGCCTGTAAGTCCATTTCTCCATCCATCCATCACTCTGTCCGCCTGTAAGTCCATCCATCCATCACTCTGTCCACCTGTAAGTCCATCCATCCATCACTCTGTCCGCCTGTAAGTCCATCCATCCATCACTCTGTCCGCCTGTAAGTCCATTTCTCCATCCATCCATCACTCTGTCCGCCTGTAAGTCCATTTCTCCATCCATCCATCACTCTGTCCGCCTGTAAGTCCATCCATCCATCCATCCATCACTCTGTCCGCCTGTAAGTCCATCCATCCATCACTCTGTCCGCCTGTAAGTCCATCCATCCATCCATCCATCACTCTGTCCGCCTGTAAGTCCATCCATCCATCACTCTGTCCGCCTGTAAGTCCATCCATCCATCACTCTGTCCGCCTGTAAGTCCATTTCTCCATCCATCCATCACTCTGTCCGCCTGTAAGTCCATTTCTCCATCCATCCATCACTCTGTCCGCCTGTAAGTCCATCCATCCATCACTCTGTCCACCTGTAAGTCCATCCATCCATCACTCTGTCCGCCTGTAAGTCCATTTCTCCATCCATCCATCCATCACTCTGTCCGCCTGTAAGTCCATCCATCCATCACTCTGTCCGCCTGTAAGTCCATTTCTCCATCCATCCATCACTCTGTCCGCCTGTAAGTCCATTTCTCCATCCATCCATCACTCTGTCCGCCTGTAAGTCCATCCATCCATCACTCTGTCCACCTGTAAGTCCATCCATCCATCACTCTGTCCGCCTGTAAGTCCATCCATCCATCACTCTGTCCGCCTGTAAGTCCATTTCTCCATCCATCCATCACTCTGTCCGCCTGTAAGTCCATTTCTCCATCCATCCATCACTCTGTCCGCCTGTAAGTCCATTTCTCCATCCATCCATCACTCTGTCCGCCTGTAAGTCCATCCATCCATCACTCTGTCCGCCTGTAAGTCCATTTCTCCATCCATCCATCACTCTGTCCGCCTGTAAGTCCATTTCTCCATCCATCCATCACTCTGTCCGCCTGTAAGTCCATTCATCCATCACTCTGTCCGCCTGTAAGTCCATCCATCCATCACTCTGTCCGCCTGTAAGTCCATCCATCCATCCATCCATCCATCCATCCATCACTCTGTCCACCTGTAAGTCCATCCATCCATCCATCCATCCATCAATCACTCTGTCCGCCTATAAGTCCATCCATCCATCCATCCATCCATCCATCACTCTGTCCGCCTGTAAGTCCATCCATCCATCCATCACTCTGTCCGCCTGTAAGTCCATCCATCCATCCATCCATCAATCACTCTGTCCGCCTGTAAGTCCATCCATCCATCCATCCATCCATCCATCCATCCATCCATCCATCCATCCATCCATCCATCACTCTGTCCGCCTATAAGTCCATCCATCCATCCATCCATCACTCTGTCCGCCTGTAAGTCCATCCATCCATCCATCCATCCATCCATCCATCCATCCATCCATCACTCTGTCCACCTGTAAGTCCATCCATCCATCACTCTGACCGCCTGTAAGTCCATCCATCCATCCATCCATCCATCCATCCATCCATCCATCACTCTGTCCGCCTGTAAGTCCATCCATCCATCCATCCATCCATCCATCACTCTGTCCGCCTGTAAGTCCATCCATCCATTATGAAAACCTTTATATTGCATAACACATAAAGGCTTCAACTAAAGTGTTATATGTGTTGCAGTGAACATCATAATAATAAAAATAACCTTAAACCTTTGTTGAAATACAACTTTGGCTTGTTTTACAAAGTAATTCAATGAAATTCAAAGGGATTTTAAAGATACAAAATGCAATGATAAATATAAAACATTGCTTTGGTGGTTTTAGCATATTGATATGTGGTTGCTAGGGTGCTCTAAGTGGTTGCTAGGTGGTTTCCCACTGAAATTCTGGTCTGTGGGATTTTTATACACATTTTGTAAAGGGCTTGATCAACTTTGATATTCTTTGTGCACAAAATAATCAACCGGATGAGTGCAGATGTGTTTGGGTGACAGTAGATCAATCCTCCGCCAACTCCTTCCTTCCAGAGGTGTGTGTGTGTGTGTGTGTGTGTGTGTGTGTGTGTGTGCATCGATAAAGCACCGCAGCCGCTCTCAGATGCTGTAAATAGCAGCCCCTCTTTACGCCACGCGACACAACCTTTATGCCAACACAGAATGTCGACAGTGACACACATACACACACGACCTGACCTCGATTTCACACACGTCACGGAAAACACAAAGTGCTGTCAACATCTGGGGAGGAAGCGGCGTGTGTGAGGCTGGGTTTGAGGACAGAGGCTGTGCAGTGATTGGAGGACGTGGGCAGATCTGTGTGTGTTGGAGATCAGGCTTTCAGAAGGCCTGTCCTGAGGTCTGATGTCACTTCACTGCGTCTGTGTGTGTCTGTGTGTGTGTGTCTGTCTGTGTGTGTGTGTGTGTGTGTGTGTGTCTGTGTGTGTCTGCGTTTCCCACACGCACAGAAAAACTCTTCTACTGTGAAATCTGTTGCTTTCCTGTGCTCGATTCCTCATGCAGACGAGCAAACCTCCAACCTGTGTTCATATGAGCGTACGTGAGTAAATCTGTCTATCTGTCCATCTGCAAGTCCGTCCTTCAGCCATCCATCAAATCTTCCATCCATCCATCCATCAAATCTTCCATCCATCCATCCATCAAATCTTCCATCCATCCATCCATCAAATCTTCCATCCATCCATCCATCAAATCTTCCATCCATCCATCCATCAAATCTTCATCCATCCATCCATCAAATCTTCCATCCATCCATCACTGTCCATCCATCCATCACTCAGTCCATCCATCCATCACTCAGTCCATCCATCCATCACTGTCCATCCATCCATCACTCAGTCCATCCATCCATCACTCAGTCCATCCATCCATCACTCAGTCCATCCATCCATCACTCAGTCCATCCATCCATCACTCAGTCCATCCATCCATCACTCAGTCCATCCATCCATCACTCAGTCCATCCATCCATCCATCACTCAGTCCATCCATCCATCACTCAGTCCATCCATCCATCACTGTCCATCCATCCATCCATCACTGTCCATCCATCCATCCATCACTCAGTCCATCCATCCATCACTCAGTCCATCCATCACTCAGTCCATCCATCCATCACTGTCCATCCATCCATCCATCACTGTCCATCCATCCATCCATCACTCAGTCCATCCATCCATCACTCAGTCCATCCATCCATCACTGTCCATCCATCCATCCATCACTGTCCATCCATCCATCCATCACTCAGTCCATCCATCCGTCCATCCATCACTCAGTCCATCCATCACTCAGTCCATCCATCACTCAGTCCATCCATCACTCAGTCCATCCATCACTCAGTCCATCCATCACTCAGTCCATCCATCACTCAGTCCATCACTCAGTCCATCCATCACTCAGTCCATCCATCCATCCATCACTCAGTCCATCACTCAGTCCATCCATCCATCACTCAGTCCATCCATCCATCCATCCATCACTCAGTCCATCCATCCATCCATCACTCAGTCCATCCATCCATCCATCCATCCATCCATCCATCCATCACTCAGTCCATCCATCCATCCATCCATCCATCACTCAGTCCATCCATCCATCCATCACTCAGTCCATCCATCCATCCATCCATCACTCAGTCCATCCATCCATCCATCACTCAGTCCATCCATCCATCCATCACTCAGTCCATCCATCCATCCATCACTCAGTCCATCCATCCATCACTCAGTCCATCCATCACTCAGTCCATCCATCACTCAGTCCATCCATCCATCACTGTCCATCCATCCATCACTGTCCATCCATCCATCCATCACTGTCCATCCATCCATCCATCACTCAGTCCATCCATCCATCACTCAGTCCATCCATCCATCACTGTCCATCCATCCATCCATCACTCAGTCCATCCATCCGTCCATCCATCACTCAGTCCATCCATCACTCAGTCCATCCATCACTCAGTCCATCCATCACTCAGTCCATCACTCAGTCCATCCATCACTCAGTCCATCCATCACTCAGTCCATCACTCAGTCCATCCATCCATCACTCAGTCCATCCATCCATCCATCCATCACTCAGTCCATCCATCCATCCATCACTCAGTCCATCCATCCATCCATCCATCCATCCATCCATCACTCAGTCCATCCATCCATCCATCCATCCATCCATCCATCCATCACTCAGTCCATCCATCCATCCATCCATCACTCAGTCCATCCATCCATCCATCACTCAGTCCATCTATCCATCCAAAAACATTAAAAATCAAGAACTATAAAGTGATTCTCTATGATCGAAGAACCAGAAAGATCTCCAAAGGCACTTTGTAGGACATATAATATATCAATAACACAAGGAATCAGTCATTAGGGTGTCATTTTAGAAAAGCAAGTGTGCCAGACTCTAGTGAAGCAGGCCGTTCCTGCAGACTGACATGTGTTTGTGCATGAAGAAGGTGCTCTTGCAGCTGAGTTTCCAGGCTGATCTGCATCTCTGCGGTCGTTCCCCACACTCAGCCTCTCTGAATGACTCGATGTGAACCATTGTAGTAAGACGCCCACACGGACAGCCGCCTTTATCAGACATCCTCTACAGTCACCTGGGCTGAAATGAATGTTTAACCCCTCCTCAGAAGTGCCTTTTTACTGCAAAACATGTGACTTAGAAGAAATCGAGATGCAATGACTGAGTGTTCGGACCGTTCAGTTCAAGAACGGAAAAGGTTAAACGTTTCCTTAATGCCATGTGAGCAAAAAGAGACACAGATGGTCTTTAAGACACTCATCTCTGACTGTTCTCACCATTAATAAAGCAGGTCAGACCAGTTCCAATAAATGCCTTTTAAAACCACCGATAATCTTTGCTGGTGGTATTTACTGTAAAATCCACTTCTCTTTTTTTTTGCACACATGCATGGGTGATTCTCACAGAAACTGAAATATGGCTCGGTCATATTTCATCCCAAAATCAAAAGAAACGTTATTTCTCTTTTAAACGTTTTTTTTATTTTTACATTTGCATCTATCTGTAAGCGTACATCATAGTAGTATTGTTTTTAAAGACTATGCATATTTTAATAAAATTGTGTCAAAATCATGTCATGACAATCTGGTAAATGTGTTTACTTCATGAAAATAATATCATAATGAAAATAAATCCTATTTGTGCCTTAAAAGCTATTTCTTTTCTTTATGTAAGATATTTCCTATTGTTAAATACAGGCCGAACACAACGACAGACTTAACCCTGGAGCTGCTTTCTGGAGAGCCTAAGGTTGTCAAACACAGACACCTGGCGGCTAAGAGCGGAACTGCTGTTCTTATTACACAACTGGACCAATCAGGCATAACATTATGACCGGTGAAGTGAATAACACTGATGATCTCTTCATCACCTGTTAGTGGGTGGGATATATTAGGCAGCAAGTGAACATTTTGTCCTCAAAGTTGATGTGTTAGAAGCAGGAAAAATGTGCAAACGTAAGGATTTGAGCGAGTTTGACAAGGGCCAGATTGTGATTGTGACCACCTAGCATTGTTGAGACCATGTACAGCCTTTCATGGAAACGGTATTCCTTGGTGGCTGTGGCTCTTTCAGCAGATAATGCGCCGCCACAAAGCACAAATGCTTCAGGAATGGTTTGAGGTGTTGACTTGGCCTCCAAATTCCCCAGATTTCAATCCAATCGAGCATCTGTGGGATGTGCTGAACAAACAAGTCCGATCCATGGATGTCCCACCTCGCAACTTACAGGACTTAAAGGATCTGCTGCTAACATCTTGGTGCCAGATACCACAGCACAGCTTCAGGGGTCTAGTGGAGTCCATGCCTTGACGGGTCAGGGCTGTTTTGGCAGCAAAAAGGGGGATCAACAACATATTATCGTTTTGTGTTTTACATAAATACATGAGGGTGAGTACAAGATTACTTTTTTCAAGTAACTAGTAAAGTAACGCATTCGTTTTAAATTTACAACCAATCTGAGTTACATTTTCAAATAGGTAACGCACGTTACTTTGTTTTCCCCTTTATTGACTGACAGCTCACCTGCCCCCATGTCAAGAGAGACCATAAGGTGCATAAAACCAAACTAAAGTATGCATAAATGACTCGTTAAACCACACTTTTTTCCTCTTTTGTTTTTATTGCTGAAGTCGGAGTGTTGAACAACTGCGTCCTGTTCTTCTGTGATCCAGAAAGGTTTGTTTGAGCAGCGCCCTCTGCTGTACAGGCGTGAGTTTGCTTATTCACTTCAGGTTTGGTGTGAAAAAGGCCTTTACATTTGCCAAACATTGTTTTTTATTATTCTTAAAAAACAAACGAGCAAACCCAGCCCAGAGGAAGTAACACAACTAGATACTTTTTAGAGGGTAACCAGTTTAGTTAGTAACATAATCCTTAGTAACACAATTACAATACATATTTAAGGTAATATAATCTGACTACGTCTTAAAGATAGAGTATCAGAGCACAAAGATGCTATTAAAAAAGCCAATTTGGATTATCCTATGGCAAAATGCGCATAACAGCAATCCAGAAGGCCTGAGGGTTTAGAAATGATCAAAAAGAACATTCACATTGAATGAAGAAATAGATTTCAGTCCTTTCTTGTGATCATTTTCTCTGTGAGCTTAAAGTCGGCATGAAACGGAAGTTGAGATCGTCTTTTTCTCCTTATTGTGACGTATATCCGAGTGAAACGGCTTCTGAACTTAGAAAAAATGTAGGGCGAGGCTTGATTTCGTCCTTCGGGAATTGATTGGATCGATGGAAGTGGGCCGTTGCTAACAAAATGGAGGCAGATTTGAAGTTTGCATGCAGTTGTGGAGAAAAAAATCGATCTATCTTTTAAATAAATGTATTTTCTCTCTAAATCTTTTCTACATATTGTTACTGAGCATATTTCCTCACTTTTCGCTGGTTTATGCTACAGATTTTACTTACTTTAAGCCTTTTATGGCTTTATTTCTGTAAAGCTTTTTTCTCAGCTCTCCCTTATAAGGGGGCGCGCCGTAAGCGCGTTCACACGCTGCATTCCTCAGTGCGAGTCGTCACGATAACCTGTTCGTCCGACTATATTGAGTAATTTTTACATTAAAAAAAGCTTTTATTTCTCATATATTTCTCTCTTTTTGCATCAAGTCCTTCTCGAAGAAGGTATTGTGTATACCGAGAAAAATGCACCTAACCACCATATTCATATGATCAGTGACAGGTTTCTGAGAGGCGGTGCAGAAACGAGACAGGGCGATAGCCCCGCCCTCACGCCATAGCCCCGCCCTCATGCCATAGCCCCGCCCTCGCGCCATAGCACATGACCGGGAGAGAAGAGAGGTCATTTAATGGGGGAGGGAAAGTTAACATATTTGATTAAAGATGATAAGGGTAAATTAATTTAAAAAAAATAATGAAGTGGACAGATAAATCAGTTATAGTAAACACTACAATATTAATATAAAAATACGAATTGTAAAATTTGATTTCATGCCGCCTTTAACTTGTAATGTAGCCATTTAGTGGACTCTCTCTGTATGTGGACATTCACGATGTATGGCCACCTAGTGGATTGTTGTTCTTTATTTTCTTTCTTTCTTTTGCATGTTAACATTTACAGCCTGCCACCTAGTGGATTGTTTTGGCATGATTCATGTGGTATTTGACCATGTTACTCAGGTGTTTTTAATTAGTACACACAAAACGGGGGTTTGTTTGGGAAACTCACCCTGAAGAAGGCTGTCTGTGCCCATAGACAGTAAAAGAAATGGACACAGCGACCCCATAGGCTTCGACGAGGAAAAGTGAAGTCAAGTAGAAGCACTCATAGATATCCATAATAAAGGCTAGATGTCTCGTCCGCGCTGCTGGCCAATGGAGGTCGACGTCCGCACCTGGCGGCCATCTTGTCACCGTCAGCTCGCTCACTCGTAACATTGTTTTCATGGGTGCTTGCACTTTTTAAATAACCATAACTTGCTCAATTTTCTACCGATTTTCAAACTGTTTGGTTTGTTATAAACTTCAGAGATGTAGTTATGACACTGTATACTTATGAAAAATTATTCATAATTTGTTCGAGCATCCATAATTATGGCCACGTTAATAACGTTTGTAAGAAATCAAGCCATTTGTAAATCCGTCAAGATTTCAGTGAGATCAGAGTATTTGTGTTCATGCAGATCATCAGGTACCACAGATCCCTGCCTGTGACAAGATGGCCGCCGGTGATGACGTTAGAGACTCCGCCGTAAGACATCTAGCCTTTATTATGGATATCAATGGAAGCACTCACTTCTTGATGGCTGATGTCTGCGCAGCCTCAGACTGACGATACAGATCCAATTTTGCGGCACGACTGAAGCGTGGTGTTGTGACGCTTCCCCTCATGTGTGTGTTGATGGGCGTTCCTCAAGGTCACCGCTATGTGTGTGCGTTTGAACCAGCGGGGAATCAAAAACAAAGGACCGGCGAGAGACTTCCCTCCGTCTCCATGTGCTCTACTTCTTTTTGATAGTCGTGTTGCGTTCAACGGATTCATTTGCATAAAGTTGAGCTTCGGCCAGCTTTTTTGACGCGCGGCATTTGTTCAAATGCAGCGCCGCCTTCCCGGAATGCTTTGCGGGCGCGTTAAAGTCGCTTGACGTCACCCATAGGAATAAAGTGGAGTGCGGCGCGACAGAAGTGTTGCACGGACAAGTGGATCAGCACCCTGAGTAGATGTGACGTGAGCAACCTGTCTGACAGTTGTAAGTCTTCTAGTAGTTGTGCAGTGAAATCTGAATCACGTTGTTGAAATATTTTGTCCCGTTGCTTTTGGCTCTCTATGGGCTTCTCCCCATGCTTCTCCCTTGAATTTATCGGACTTGATGCCTCCACGTCCCCCCGATTGCCTCATAGACAGTAAAAGATTGCCTGCGAGCTTCTCCTCGGGTCTATACGGTAATTTCTCTACTGCGAGCCGAGAGTCATGTGGTTATGACGCAATCATTAGCCTATTTTTTACAAAAACGGCTTCTACTGGGCGATAGTGTAAGCTACAAGGTAATGGAGCTTTATATACATTGTCGTGTTTCTTTAGAAATAAACAATGGACGAATAGAGTCTTTAAACGCCTCAGATGTAAAGTTATTCACTGTCAAATGAATGGGAGTCAATGGGATGCTAACAGCAGGTGATGGCTTGGTTTTCACATTTCCGGGTTTCTCAGAGCGGAAGTCGTCATAGTTGGGTTAAATATTATAGCTGTGAATGAGAGAATACATTAAAGGGTTATTTCACCCAAAAATGAAAATTCTGTCATTAATTACTTACCCTCATGTCGTTCGACACCCGTCAGACCTCCGTTCATCTTCGGAACACAAATTAAGATATTTTAGTTGAAATCTGATGGCTCTGAAAGGCCTCCATTGGCTCAATGGCACGGTTCACTCTCAAGACCCTTAAAAGGCACTAAAGACGTCGTTACAAAGTCCATCTCACTACAGTGGTTCTACAATAACTTTATGAATAAACGAGAATAGTTTTTGTGCGCAAAAAAACCCCTAAATAACGACTTACATAGTGATGACCGATTGCAAAACAATGCATCATGAAGCTTCGAATCGTTATGAATGAGTGAATCGAATCATGATTCGGATCGTGTATCAAACCGCCAAACTGCTGAAATCACGTGACTTTGGCAATTCAAACCACTGAATCGACTCACTGATTCATAACGCTTCAAAGCTTCATGATGCATTGTTTTGAAATCGTCATCACTATATAAGTCGTTATTTAGGGTTTTTTTGTGCACAAAAACTATTCTCGCCGATTCATAAAGATATTGTAGAACCAATGTTGTGAGATGGACTTTGTAACGACGTCTTTTGTACCTTTTAAGGGTCTTGAGAGTGTAAAGTGTGCCAATGGAGGCCTTTCTGAGCCATCAGATTTCAACTAAAATATCTTCATTTGTGTCTGAAGATGAACGGAGGTCTGACGGGTGTCCAACGACATGAGGGTAAGTAATTAATGACAGAATTTTCATTTTTGGGTGAACTAACCCTTTAAATATTTTTTTTGTGTGCCCATTTGCTCACATAGCAAAAGAAAAACGCTACAGTAGCGATTTCACAACTTTCAAAAAGAGGGAAAAAATAGAGTGAGATTGATAACGGCAGTGAAAAGAGAGAAATATGTTAATTTTTACCATCACTCCCACAGACACTATTACTAAACACCATCACAGCAGCGGTAACTTTTTTTATTTTAAATTGATGCAAAAGTAATAAAATACAAAGCATTAGTGTTATAAATGTACATATATATATTTTTAAAAATGATAATACAAAAAACGTTGCCGGATTTACGATACTGATGACCGTTAATACGCGTCATCACAGTCTGTGAAAAGGGTCAATGGCTGCCCCTATGGAAGGTACGCTTTCCGCAGGCTGGATTACCCCCTTGTCTGTGCCGCTGTCATGAAAAATCGTATCCTCCTGTGAAATAGTGTCCGCTTAGGACCCAACGTGGTAATGCCTGATCAAAATGGGAGCAATAACCAAGGGGGTAATCCAGCACCCGGAAAGCGTACCTTCCATAGGGGCAGCAAGAAATAATGTATGTATAAAAGGCTCAATTACCTTGTATCTTCCAGTAGAAGCCGCTTTTGTAAAAAAATAGCATAGATATCCATAATAAAGGCTAGATGTCTCACGGCGGAGTCTCTAACGTCATCACCGGCGGCCATCTTGTCACAGGCAGGGCTCTGTGGTACCTGATGATCTGCATGAACACAAATACTCTGATCTCACTGAAATCTTGACGGATTTAAAAATGGTTGGTTTCTTACAAACGTTATTAACGTGGCTATAATTATGGATGCTTGAACAAATTATGAATAATTTTTCATAAGTATGCTGTGTCATAACTACATCTCTGACGTTTATAACAAACCAAACAATGTTACGAGTGAGCGAGCTGACTGTGACAAGATGGCCGCCAGGTGCGGACGTCGACCTCCATTGGCCAGCAGCGCAGACGAGACATCTAGCCTTTATTATGGATATCTATGAAAAATAGGCTAACAATTGCGTCAGAGAAATTACCGTATAGACAGGAGGAGAAGCTCGCAGGCAATCTTTTACTGTCTATGAGACAATTTATTAAAATAAATAAATACTATGCACAATGACAAAACAATTAATCAGGATACTTACCAAAAGTTTCTCCTGCTCACACTCTGTTTCTGCAAGATTCGGTGATTCAGATTTCACTTTGTACAACTACTAGAAGACTTACAACTTTTTGCTCGCGTCACTTCTACGTGGTCGAGCTCAGTCTGAGGCAGGAAGTGAGGGCTTCTATCTGACTTCACTTTTCTGCGTTGAAGTCTATGGGGTCGCTCTGTCCATTTCTTGTACTGTCTATGTGTATAAACTAAGCTAATCGGGTAGCTGTATGCTATGCTAGAACGTATGCTAACTAAAAAAACATTAAGATGAAACAAGTATATGAAACATATATGAAACATTAAGTATATGAAACATTAAGATGAAACATGTATATGAAACATATACGAAACATTAAGTATATGAAACATTAAGATGAAACAAGTATATGCAACATATATGAAACATTAAGTATATGAAACATTAAGATGAAACATGTATATGAAACATATATGAAACATTAAGTATATGAAACATTAAGATGAAACATGTATATGAAACATATATGAAACATTAAGTATATGAAACATTAAGATGAAACAAGTATATGAAACATATGAAGCATTAAGTATATGAAACATTAAGATGAAACATGTATATGAAACATATATGAAACATTAAGTATATGAAACATTAAGATGAAACATGTATATGAAACATATGAAACATTAAGTATATGAAACATTAAGATGAAACAAGTATATGAAACATATGAAACATTAAGATGAAACATGTATATGAAACATATGCTTTGCAAGACCATTTTAACACAATTTAAACGACAAATCAAAATGTGATTTTGTAAGAATTGTAATCAGGCTCTGAACAGATTACCCGTTAAAAGTTCTTTCAGCCAATATAATCGCTCTGGGGTCCTAGGTGGACACTATTTCACAGGTAAACACGATTTTTTTTCTTTTAAATTGAACGAAATAGCCAGTAAAATAAAGACTTTTTAATAATTTGAAGAAGAGTGCCTTGGATTTTCTTTTTTCTACATTTAGATTAACTTTGACTTAATGTATCACATTGATTTGAATAGGATAATCTTGTGCCATATCGATAAAAATACAAAGAGAAAGATAACGTGAAGTGCATTAAATATAAACTGGGGTTTATGTTGGAACTGCGGGAGGTTTGTGAGTTTTAATGAAAAGCTATTTAAGTAATTTAAGGTGGACTCTGATCATGTAATCCAGATCAGTTCCTATTGGGAGTAACATAATATTGTAATACATTACTTTTATAAGTGACTTTCCCCAACACTGGCTATAAGAATATATTGGTCACTTTTCATTCTAGCTAATGTATTAATGACATTTCTTGAAATGGAACCGTTTATTGAATCTTAAGACAAAATAATAAAAAAATAGTTTGCGAATGCGTTTTGTTTTGTATCATATAACACGTCATGATTTTATGGCTCATATGCCCGGGTTCATCGCCACTGCATTTCGTTGCCTTGTACTTGTACTTGTGTAATGACAATAAAGTTGAATCTAATCTAAATTGTTTTGTCTCAAGATGCACGGCATTTATAAATGCTTTAATGTCAATTTAACTAAAGCCTACTCCTGGCTTAATCTAAACCTCATCTGTGAAACCCGGCCTCAGTATGATATGAGAATATGGAGCTCATGCAACAACTCCATTTTATTCAATTTGCTCCCAAACGGAGCAAAAATATGCAATTTGGTGCAGATGCTGATATTTATATTATAATTTTTATGCTTGAGATCTTTATAACTGTATAGCAGACTACATGCATATAAAATATCAGTTGTCACGGTCAATAATGTGTTCGAAAGATATTTAAATGCTTAGTTTTATGATGAATGCTCTGCAGATTTAAAACAATGCAATACGATTGAGAGATGAACAAAAGCCTTCCTCAAAGCCTGATGGATATTTGATACATTTTAACTTTTATTTTTAAAACAATTACCGATTCACTTGTGTACTGAATTCTTAGCTTTAAAAAGGTGCAGTGTGTAGTATTCAAGGATTTATTGACAAATGCAATATAATAAACATAACTTTTGCAGTGGTGTATAAAGACCTTACATAATGAACCGTATTATTCTTATTACGTTAGAATGAGCCATTTCTATCTACACACACAACGGGTCCCCTTACAGTGAAGAATTGACTAAAATGTAAAATGTGTAACTTGAATGCAATGCAAGTCGCTTTGGATAAAAGCGTCTGCCAAATGCATAAATGTGAAGTTGCTATTTGGTGCCGAATAAATTCCTGGATGCGCATAAAGAAAATAATGTGACTTTCGCGATTTAACAGCTTAACTGTACTAACCAGCGGGAAAAAAAAATCTTGTTCGCATAGCATCTGAAATACTGTTGAAGAAGTCTGTTGTCAAAGATGCTCGGTATATTTCCCTCCTAGAACCGTCTTACACGACTGCGTTCCCAAAAAGCACATCTGCCTCTGAAAGCATGACAACAAGTTGACGCAAATCATTTATTATATACGAAAATAATGATATATGGTGGCTTCTCCCATGTTTCTTAGTGATTTTAGTGGTAATTTATCAGGAAGTGACGATTATGTTCTCTTCGATTCAGTGGATGGAAACAGTGCTTATGCGATATTGCATTTTTACGCATGAATTATAGTCGCAACTTTGGATGGAAACATAGCTATTGACAGTAAGTATACTCTGCAAAACTTAAAATGGCTCGGTGATTTACTGCAGAGCAAGAACTGAACCAAATAGTAGTATCACTATCTGGTGAAGAAGCGGTCAGTGACAATATTGATTTTGAAGACTTTTTTTGCGAATATGAGCCAGAACATGCTGGGAAATGAGCTCTGGCGAGGACAGTGGTGTAAAACAACTTAAAATGAACGAGAACACCAAAATTCAGGTTTCACTTTGTGTTTTAATTTCTGAAAACCAAGACAATACATGCCTGTACTCAGGCAAAAAGGTCTTTCCCCTACCATGCAGAATGAAATCATGCTTGATTCAATCCAGCACAGCCAGCAGACTCAGTATCAGTGAAACACAGTGCTTATTGTGCTCAGACAATACTGCAGCAACCCATTGATCCATGAACATATGTAAAAAAAACAAAAGTACATAACGGCTCAAAACAGAGCAAAAGTGGACAGTATGCTTTAGTTACACATTTTGATACTTTAAGGAATCATTACGGAGAATCAGTTAACCTTCTACAGGCCGAAGAGAACGAGAAGATGTTACGGAATGACTACGGAAAAATTGACTGGGGAGTTACAGACGAGATGGATTTAATCGACTTCCTCCATGCGGGAGGCGTCATCGTCTCCTTCCAGAGGTGGGATCTCTTCTGGAGCGGGAGCAGCGGTCGGCTCTTCCACCGGCACGTCTTCATCTTCATCAATACCTGAAGACAAAACAGGCGAATTAGCACTTCGTTGCATTCACAAAATACAGAA
This sequence comes from Gobio gobio, assembly GCF_949357685.1. Lineage (NCBI taxonomy): Eukaryota > Metazoa > Chordata > Actinopteri > Cypriniformes > Gobionidae > Gobio > Gobio gobio. The sequence continues at coordinate 4,525,072 of NC_137105.1, forward strand.
AGATTTTGTTAAAGCTACACTGTGTGATATTTTCCCCCATCTAGTGGTGAAAAGGTATATAACCATCCAGTGAATATTAGTTTCTCTTCCTCTCAATTCCGATTTCGTTTTAACTCCTACGGTGGCCGATTTAGTCCAAGATTAATATGGCTTCCAGTTCGACCTCGTCCACATTCGACACGGTGCCATTGAGTGTTAAAACGCAAAGCTTGAATTCACAGGTATGTCCCTCTTTGGCTGATGTACTTTCAAGATGGAGGGGCAACATGGCGACCGGCATTCAAACCCCTCACCCGTATGCATTTTCAATGGCATATTATAAACTTACGAGAATACTTTATTACTTGAAAGTAAATATACATTAATGAGCACATTTTTGAAAGAACTTAGTTTATTCTTAGCTAAAAATACTAAATTTAGTGTAGCTTTAAACTCACCTAATCCCAGCTTGATCATTCTGTAGATGCGGTTTGAGTGCGTCTGAGGATCGTCCAATGAGAATCCAGAGGAAAGAAGTGTGGTCTCGAACAGGAGGATGACCAGGTCCTTCACGGCTTTGTCGTTTTTATCTGCGTCCGCCTTCTGCCTCAGGGTCTCCATGATGGGATGATCGGGGTTGATCTCCAGGTGTTTCTTGGCCATCATGTAGCCCATGGTGGAGTTGTCCCGCAGGGCCTGGGCCTTCATGATCCTCTCCATGTTGGCCGTCCAGCCGTAAGTGCTAGTCACGATACAGCAAGGGGATGAAACCAGCCTGTTTGATACGGTGACCTGGAGAAAAGCCAGACGTCGGCATGAGGAACGGGTGTTAAACTAGATTACTCGGGGTCATTGTTAGTCACTCAACACAAATGCTTTCATTAACTAGAAGGAAAAAAACGGTTATTAGTTTTGAAAATCGGCACACAAAACCGGACGTTTTCACACATTCGAGTCTGCAGGCAAAGTGCGAGCACAATTATGTAAACTCACCATCTGTGCAACTCTAGGAATCCTGTACACAACACAATTTTAAAAGAATAAATGCCTAAGTCAAATTAAACTTCTTGAACTGAAATGGTTTCATTTGATAAAGTTTGCATCATTGGTTCTGCTACTTTTTTTGTTTTGAAACAATCGATTGTATAAAGCGATATATAATAAAAAGGTCTTGTGCAAACACACCTTTTCTACTTTCTTGTCCAGAATCTCCTTCATGAGCTTGCAGAGGTTCTCAAACTTGGCCTTATCTTCCTCCATCTTTTTCTTCTCGTCTTCATCCTCGGGCAGCTCCAGTCCCTCTTTGGTGACGGACACCAGAGATTTGCCATCGAAGTCCTTCAGCTGCTGGACGCAGTACTCGTCGATGGGCTCTGTCATGTAAAGCACCTCGAAACCTCTCTTGCACACGCGCTCCACAAAGGCGGAGTGGGCGACCTGGTCTTTGCTCTCGCCTGGAAAAAAAAAAACCCCAGTCAATTTATCCATTATACGTCAACATAGTTGTATTATTAGCTACTTTGAGATGTTACAAACTCTGAATAATGAAGAGCTGCTTGTGTAATAATTGCACCGTCCCATCGCAATTTCATCCTTTATGTATACTTTAAAGTTGCTGATGAAATCTTACCAGTGATGTAGTAGATGGATTTCTGGTTTTCCTTCATACGGCTGACGTATTCTGTGAGGGAGGTCATCTCGTCGCCGGACTGCGAGCTCTGATAACGCAACAGTTCTGACAGCTTCTTGCGGTTCTGAGAGTCCTCGTGGATGCCCAGCTGGAGGTCAAAACAATGTTAATACCGCTTTCAATCCTATCTTTATTGGAAGTAACAATCCCATGGTTTCACAGACAAGGTTTAAACTAGTCCCAGACTAAAATGCATGTTTGAGTGGTTCTCAAAAGCAAGTTCCTTAAAATAGGTCTCGAGATGCACACCATATTTTTTTTTCCCTAAGGCACTTTTATAAAAGCTACTTAATTTAACTAAGGCCTAATTTTTTTAGCTTACTTTAAGATTCTTGGAGAAGGCGTCGTAGAACTTCTTGTAGTTTTCCTTGTCCTCGGCCAGCTCAGCAAACAGCTCCAGGCACTTCTTGACGATGTTCTTGCGGATGACCTTGAGAATCTTGCTCTGTTGAAGCATCTCTCTGGAGATGTTGAGGGGCAGATCTTCAGAGTCCACAACACCACGGATAAAGTCTGGATGGGGGAGAAAGATTGGAGGAAGGAAAGCTTTTAGTGACGTTGCACCTTTGAGAGATTCAATCGTAACGTAAAGTCTAGCAGCAATACAGTACATTTGTACTAGTGCAAAAAGCATCAACAGGAAATATAGAGCGCGGACTGGATGAGAAATTTTGAAAGGTATAATTCACCCAAAAATGAAAACTCATTTACTCAATCATGTCATTCAAAACTCATGTCACCATTTAAGATATTTTTAATAAAACCTGAGGTTTCTGTTCCTCCACTTAAAGTCCAGGTCACCAAAACTTGGCATTGCAATATGAATCAAGCAGTTTTATCCAAGAGACACGATTGCTTCATATGCTTAACGAACTTAATTTAGGCTTTTATTCACATTCAAATAACCATTACATATGGTATACATGGTAAGGCAAATGCTCAAGCTTCCTTGTTTGCCATATGTTATGCATTTATGTGAATAAAAGCCTACATTACATCGGTTCATCATACAAAGCGATCATCTCATCACAAGACTCTGATTAAACTGCTTGACTCATATTATGATGACTTTGAATGCAAGTTTTGGCTTTCTGGACTTGCAATGGTGGGACAGAAACCTCTCCGGTTTCATTAAAAATGTCTTACGGGTGATTTAAACGATAATATTAATAGTTTGTGAACCATCCGTTTAAGGGGAAAGTTACTTACTCAGATACTCTGGGATGAGCTCCTCACAGCTGTCCATGATGAAGACCCTTCTGACGTACAGCTTGATGTTATTCTTCTTTTTCTTGTTCTCGAAGAGGTCGAAGGGGGCACGGCGAGGGATGAAGAGAAGAGCGCGGAACTCCAGCTGACCCTCCACGGAGAAATGCTGCAGGATAACGTGTAAAAATCATCATTTTAATCAATTCTCAATGTGTAAAAATGATTACTTCAATTCTCAAACATGCGATTTGAATATTGCTCATTACCTTGACAGCCAGGTGGTCTTCCCAATCATTAGTCAGGCTCTTGTAAAACTCTCCGTACTCCTCGTTGGAGATGTCGTCGGGATTACGGGTCCAGATGGGCTTGGTTTTGTTCAGCTCCTCCTGGTCAATGTACTTCTCCTTGATCTTCTTCTTTTTCTTCTTGTCCTTGTCTTTGGAGTCCTCCTCGTCATCTGAGCCGACGTCTTCGATCTTGGGTTTGTCTTCACCTTCGACTTCCTCCTTTTCTTCCTTCTCAGCCTTCTCCTCCTCTGCCTCGTCGTCACTGATCTCCTTGTCACGTTCCTTCTCCACCTGTGTGGAAATTTTATATTTTAATTACCATTAGTACTTTGCAACACTCAGTTACCAGAAAGTAGGTCTGCATGATTAATCGGAATAAAACTGAATTATGTGCCCATTTTCCCATGCTTAAGCATGAAGTGAGATAAATAAAATGCAATTTTAATGTCCGCCCAAATCGCTACTAACAAAACCGAATCCCACTTACGAAGAGAGTGATTGGGTATCCGATGAACTGGGAGTGTTTCTTGACCACTTCCTTCACCCTCTTCTCCTCGACGTACTCGGTCTGATCTTCTTTCAGGTGAAGAATGACTCTGGTTCCACGGCCAATGGGCTCACCTGGAGATCGACAGGCATGTGTGAGCATCAAATGTCACTCATAACATGGCATGCAAGTCTTTAAAGAGAAGCTGTAACGTACCATGGTCCACTTTGACTGTGAAAGAGCCGCCAGCGGACGACTCCCAGGCGTACTGCTCGTCATCGTTGTTTTTGGTGATGACCGTGACCTTTTCAGCCACCAGGTAGGCAGAGTAGAAGCCCACACCAAACTGCCCAATCATGGAGATATCAGCACCAGCCTGGAAAGATAGGGATAAAAAAAACAACATTAGAGACTATATTTAAATGTAAACATTGATAAACAGGGCTTGACTTTTGCAGTGGCTAGTGGTTTTCCTAAGTTACTAGTTCACTGGCCACAATTTTGACTAATACCACGGGGAAAAACTGCCAGATACTTTTAATATCTCAATTTGTCAGCAGATTTATTAGGGTACTGTCACTTTAAGAGCGGACGCGTGGATCCATTATACCGTTACACATGCGTTTTCCTTCCCAACTGTTTACATTCACTTAAAACATACGTGAATACTCGCCAAGACCTGCATTTTGACATTATTTTGTGTGTATTTGACTGTTTAAGTGCAATGAAAAATAACTCAATTTAGCACAGAGTTGGCTTTATGTGCCACACTTTTTGGCTAGAAGAACAAAATCTGTGGGAATGAGTCAAATTATGCACAATACGTGCAATTCCACAGCGAAACTCAAGCCCTGTAACATCCAAAAAATAGGTGGGATTGTGTGAATACTCGCCAAGACTGGCATTTTGACATTATTGTGTGTATTTGACTGTTTAAGTGCCATGAGCAGTGAAAAAGAACTCAATTTAGCACTGAGAGTTGGCTTTATGTGCCACACTTTGGCTACAAGAACAAAATCTGTGGGAATGAGTCAAATTATGCACAATGTGCAATCCCACAGCGAAATTTAAGCCCTGTAACACCAAAAATAGGCGGGAATATGTCACTCACTGTCAGAGATTAGAGGAGAGAGATAAGCGGGTATCGTGTATTCGTCGGGAAATGAGTATTGGAAGAGTTTCAGCTATTTCAGTATTGAAAAATCTGTATTTTTGACAACACTACACTTAGTTTATCATTTCAAATGCCTTTTTAAAAGACTACACTTGAAAAATGTACACATTATGTGTGACCCTGGAGCACAAATCTAGTCAGAAATCTCACGGGTATATTCGTGGCAATAGCCAACAATACATTGCATGGGTCAAAATTATAAATTTCTCTTCTCAATCATTAAGACATTAAGTAATGATCATGTTCCATGAAGATATTTTGTAAAGTGTCCTACCGTAAATGTATTAGTAGTAATATGCGTTGCTAAGGACTTCATTTGGACAACTTTAAAGGCGATTTTCTCAACATTTTGATTTATTTGCACCCTCTGATTCAAGATTTTCAAATAGCATCTCGGCCAAATATCGTCCTGTCCTTACTAACTAACTATACATCAATGGGAAGCTTATTTATTCAGCTTTCAGATTATGTACAAATCTAAATTTCAGAAAATAAACCCTTATGACTTGTTTTGTGGTCCACGTTTTAAATTAAACCCGACAAAGTATCTAGGAGAAGAGACTGAAATGCACCCGCATTTGCCAGGTGTTAATGTCAAACCCTGTTGAAAAACACATCACCTGCAGAGCCTCCATGAAGGCCTTTGTCCCGGACTTTGCGATGGTACCCAAGTTATTGATGAGATCGGCTTTGGTCATGCCAATACCGGTGTCAATAATGGTAAGAGTGCGATCATGAACATTGGGGATGATGTCGATCTTCAGGTCCTTGCCACTGTCCAGTTTGGTGGGATCTGTCAAACTTTCATATCTGATTTTGTCAAGAGCCTGTGGAGTGGAGAAAAAAATAAATTGATGGCAGGAACTAAAAATATAACTGAAGTGAGTGCTTTATCAGAACATTATCGTATTGAACATGATCAAGAAAACCAGTCCGTCATGGGTCTTACGTCAGAGGCGTTGGAGATGAGCTCCCTGAGGAAAATCTCTTTGTTGGAGTAGAAGGTGTTGATAATGAGAGACATCAGCTGGGCGATTTCTGCCTGGAAGGCAAAGGTCTCGGCCTCCTCATCTTGGCGCATTTCTTCAGGCATCTGAGGGAATAACAGATTCATCTTTATTATATGTCCATTAACAAATGCATAATCTTCACACTTAAAAAAAAATTTAATATTTGTTCATATGTCTAAGTTGGACAAATCAAAAGCATGTATAAGACCAAAATGAAAGTGACTTGTTCCCACCAGTTGTACTACTTTACAGTTACACAAGAAAAACAGGCCCATAAAAGGCCCCGGATGCGGAAGAACATGGCGCAGAAGGACAATGAGCGCAACACGTGTTTTACTGCTGCAATCATAGAAATTAAACCCTTTTAGATGGGTATCGATTATTTTAACTGCACGGGATATATATCATTTTTCGAGACACTTCTTTATTAGCTTTAAACGCGTATAAAACAGCTTTAATTAAAAAAAAAAAACACGAAGGCTTTTAATAAACCAACCACCCTGCCGTGTCATCTGCGACTCGCTGTGTGACGGCGAATACATATAGATATGAATTATAAACAAAAAATACATATAATGCTATAATAGATAACCAATATCAACACGAGCATCGGTTTTATAGAACTGTAAACCACTGCACCTGCTCGTCAACTAATAGCCATAAACAACAAATTCACATTAGATGCACGATTGGTAATAAAAGACAAAAGAAATAAGTCTTGTGAGAAAATGACGGTTTGAATGTCGGAGAAAAGTAGATCTCAACCGTCATCCGCATCATTATAATACCGGCCAAATAGCGAATGGAATAAATGATTAATAACGCGATTAAATATCATTCTGTCGGTTTCGATTAGTCCCTGAAATTATATAGAATCGTTTTAAACTGAGATTGAGCGTTTACCTTGGTTAGTTTCGTTGATTTTTGATGGTTTAATCGCCACAGACACAGCTGATCTCCCCTACACTGATACTCAGGGAAGCAGAGGAGAGAACCCAGCGTGCGCGGCTCTTTTCTTTATACTCCGCCTATGAGTGTGCAGATGTATCCCTCCGCGCTGACTCACTGCGAGCCGCTTACACACTCATAACAAAGACGCAGAAGACATTTATTACCTACCACAAATGCAGTGTTTTTACTAGTAACGCCAGATATAAATAACGTATAAAAAATTGGAATAACATAGTAATATTTTAATAAAGAAACGATCAGAAAAACAATACAAAAGCTATTTTTCGTATAGAGATGCTTGCTTTGCAAGAAATGCCTTGGAAGGAGTCGGTTTTAATGAAAACATAGCGGTTCATAGCCATGAATACATTTTAGATAGTAAGACAATGACCAAATAACGGTTATAAAATCAGGTAACATTTGGGGAGATGTGCAAAAAAAGGTGTGCTCCACTGATACAAATGACTTTTAACACTTTTAAAATAGTATTTGTAATAATATACGTGAAATAGTCAAATAGTCATAAAATTTAGCAAAAGAAATGCATTTAATAAAGCATATTCGACCGCACTACGTTTGGCATCGGAAGAATATCAGGCGTAATGACTAGCGGTGCTTTGTCTCTTTCCAGCACTTTCCATGAAAATCCCGCCTCCGTTGACGTCACCTGTCACTCAAATGCAGTTTGAGGGCGAATCTGCACATGAATGTCCGTGTTCACCCCAAATTAAAAGAAAAACAACAAAAATATATTTAATGTCCCTAAAAATACGTTTCATTTTTTTGATTTTGAGGTTATTTTGACCTTGAAATATATTGATCGTTTTGTGAGATTGGCCCAGCGATTACGTTACATTTTGAGCTGTTCATATTTAATGTGCCGTTAATTAAATACAAATATAAAAGCTTAGACGTTAATTAATAACTCTGCAAAGTTGGACGGTTCAAAGTCCTGGTTTATTAAATCAATTGAGAATACGCAAAAACAGTACAACAATAATAAAACAGCAATTTATAGGGACATAACCTGCTAATAACAGCAGATATATATTTTTTGCAAATGTGAATATGAAATATAAAAAATTATCCAAATTATAACGCTATATTGTTGTTTCATAATTCATTCTATTAACGCTTAAAAATGAGAATATTTTACAGACTCTCAATAGATTAATTATTATTATATAATTCTAAATTAAATATGCTGAAATCAACGAACAACATCAGATTCGTTGTTGTGCTGAATTTCTATTTGCTTGTTATTTGTTTATTGTATTTATGTTATTTTTTTAATCAGAGGTCTTTTAACTTGCCTGCTATTTTCCCAGAATTCCATTTCACCGGAAACTGCAGGTTCGATCGCTCGTTGCTTTTTACCACGGATCCGGTGAACTTTCCGTGCGAGAAGCGAGTTGATATCGATTTGGTTTGAGTGAGTAATATCTATTAAACTAGTAGTTATCTTTTTGAGTTCATATGTTCGTTGTCTCGCACAGGACTTTGATAATAACGAATTAATTCTTTGAGAGAGGTCAAAATAAAGGCTTTTTGTGAACGTTAGCTTGCGGCTAGCCGTTACCCGGTCTGACTGAAACGATTCCCGCTGATATTTTTTGACAAACCGGTCCGATTTATTGGTTTGAAATTATGATATGCCACAGAAACAACATCATTTAATATTGTTTTTAAAGTTAGCTATCATACGCATGTTTATTTGCTTAGCTAACGTCAATGATTAATCACATTGGGAGCCGTTATAACAATGTGAAATCGGCCTTTGCATTGATTTAAGACCATTCCGCTGCTTTCAGCTCGTTCAGTTAATCTCGTCTCGATTTTAGTCCTTCAAGGTCATTTTATGTTGATTTTCAGTCTTTACATGTGTTTTCAAGTTGACTTCAGGGCTTTCAGGTTGTTCGCAGTTTTATTGTTAACTTGTTTTGAGGACTTTTCGTTTAAAAAAATGGTGATTTCAGCTCATTTGGATTATTTCTGGCTGATTTAGAGCTGTCAGTTGATTTTTACGTCAAACATCCTGAAATCAGCTTGTCTGATTTGGTGTTTGATTGTGCTATAACCCTGGTAAATGCACAATTTAACAACTTAAGCACATTTATTGCATCTGTGTGAGAATTGCAGAACTTGAGAAGATCTTTAAAGGCACAACATGTAAGATTTTTGGATTAGATTATCCAAAAACCACTAGAACGATGTTATATATTTTGCTGACTTGTGTACTTGCATTATCCCAAATGTGTCCAAGAATATTTAAATCCAGATAAATAAGCAATTTTAACCAGGACATCATTCCCACGTTACCCTCGATTCCCGGTTTTATTTAGTAGAAACCATGGAAACACCAAAGACGCTTTAATATATGATGTGTTTATTCAACACTGTTTGGATCATTAATGGACAGAAACTAATCATTGTTCTCCAGCTCGACACACTTAGTCTTATTGTTTAAATCTGGTGTTCTTGATTTACCGTGAAAAATTACATCTTGTACCTTTAATGTTGAGCAGTGAGTGTGTATCGTAGCAGCCTAAGACACATCATTGACAAGCCCATTATTTACAGCCGTTAATGATTTGTGTTTCTCTTCTGTTTTAGGTGGGTGTTTTGCCCAAGATGTCTTTCCCTCCTCATCTCAACCGGCCACAAATAGGCATCCCGACGATGCCACCAGGAATCCCTCCGCCGCAGTTTGCTGGCTTTCCACCATCGATGCCTCCCGGTAATTAAGATATATCAGGCCTTCTTTAGACACATTGTGTCTGCAATGGCAAAGTCATTGGTTCAATTCACATGCTGGCGAAATGTACACCTTGAAGCTGATTTGGATAAAAGTAACACGTCAAATGTAAAAAATGTAGGGCTGTCAAAAGATTAATCGCGATTAATCGCATCCAAAATAAAAGTTTGTGTTTACATAATATATGTGTGTGTACTCTGTTAATTATTATTTATATATAAATACACACACAATCATGTATATATTTAACTTCTTAACCCGCATCGGATCGTGGGCGGGGGGGTTGACGGAAGTGGGGGGGTGTGTACTTTTATTTACTTAAACAAAATATTCAATCAACTATCACAAACTATGCATCATTTGAAAGCTAAAACACTCAAGATTCATGTTCTGAACTTGTTTTTGCAATAAATACACCAGAGAGGAAAGGGTTAAATGAAACGCTAAAGGACCGGCTATGTAAACATTAGCAAAATATTAGCGATACTCATCTTTCATCTCCTGTCGTTCAGATCAGATCGGACGAATCCAATAAACACCCGCATACATCTCTGTGTTAGGGTCCACTCTTCAAAATGCATCCCACTTTTTAATCCAAAACAACGAAAAAATAGGGAAAAAACTAAAAATCCTCCGTTGTTTGCAAGAGAGTTTTGAGTTGGCGTGATCAATCATGTCCATTTTCAATGAAATATCGATTCTAATCCGTTTCTGGCAAACTCCCCCTGCTAGAATAGTCTCTTCCACGTGAAATGGTTCAACCCTTGTCTCTCTCCTTCAATCAGAGACTCTTCTGGGATGCATCATATAGAGGAAGTGCCTTACAGGCTTGGTGAGCTGTCAATCATTGCGCCCATGGTTTTCGTTGGATAAAGGCACTCGGTGCCCAGCCAATGCCTTTCCAACAAAGGTTTGATTGATGGACTTAGTAACCAATCAAAAGGCATTATCTTGCGCAGTTTGCGTAAGTAGGCTTTGGTGAATACTGTTTGTGCGCTGGCTGCGCGTTCTCCATGGCGCAACTGCAGTGGAGCGCGCAGACTCTTACTGACGGTTCTAATCAGCTAAATTAGTTTTTTACACTTTGTAATCTCTGTAAATAGTTGCTTTAGTTTTTCAGTAACTGTTTATCCATTATAATTAGTAGTTTATTGCAGTTTATTGCAGATTTATTTGAATGAAAAACTACTCTTTACAATAGCAAATGTTCTGAAATAAATGGCCTTTTTGAAATGACGCCTAGACTTTTCTTGACATAAAAGCTCACAGAAGCTACATTACTGAGAGAATCATCCTCATATTTGAATCATGACATGATTAGACATTCAGTTTTATATTTAAGTTATTTTCAGGCTCTTAACATTAAATTATAATATTTTTTTCCCTAAGTGAAAAAAAAAAAAAAAAACGTGAGTCACTTACATGTATATTTACATGTATATTACTCTGTTCCCATATTACTTTGAGTTATTATGACTCTTGGGTAGCAATATTTCAAGTGTCTAGTTTAAAATAAGACCAGGTTTATGAATATAGACCATAGGGTTTAAGAGCTGCAGACATTTTCATTTGGGTATATCGTTTTCAAAGAATTCTCAAAAATGGGGCGCTTGTTAAGAGGTTAAGAAAAAAATATTATTTATATATATAAAACATTTATATTTATATATATTATAGATTATATACAGTATATACATGCAAATATATATATATATAATTAACAGAGTACACACACATATATTATGTAAACACAAACTTTTATTTTGGATGCGATTAATCGCGATTAATCTTTGGCAGCCCTAAAAAAATGTAAATGTTAATTATAATGGGATCATTTATGTCTCGTTTCCACCGGGCGGTACGGTACGATTCGGGACGATAAACCCTGATCCGCCACCAACAGTACTCTTATAATAGGCGTGGTGTAGCGATAAACGCTTTTCTCGTACGAAGAAAAAAGCGACGCAGTGAATGAGTGGCTGTTGTCACAAGAAGAAGACACGCTCCTCTTGAACCAAGGCTGCAAGGAAAAACACAGCTGTAAAGCACGTGCAAGTGTCGATTTTCTGTCAACCAATCAATGTTCTGCAGTGAGTCTAGCTCCACCCTTTAGTACCGGACTACTGTGCTAGGTACTCCAACAGAAGGGTGCCCAAAAAGTGTTACGGTGCGGTTCAGAATTGACCTATCGGTAAGCCCTGCCCCCTTTAGTTACTGTTGCTAACTCGGACAAACAAACGGAGTTGCTATATCTTACAATGTACAGCTGTCAGTGTGAAAACCTTATCCCAAGATGTTTTTGGACACAGATTGTAGCGTATATCCCGTCCGAATGATGGCCAAACTTTCGCAATAGTGCAATGACCAGTACAGGGAGCCCAGTTTACCTTGAAACACCATTCATTGTCAATACTGTGGATGATCCTTTTGGGAGTTAAAACTCATAAAATCAAAACTACATTCTACATTCAACTACATTTTACTTAAGTCCAGATGAAATAAGAAGTGACATGAATTTTTTTTTTTGCTGATCATTTTCCAGTCGTGCCTGTTTAAGGGTTAAAGGCGGTTTTCTGAAAACTTTCCCCTGCACTGAAATCAGACAGAAATCCGTTTTATTCCTATCAAACTATAACGTTTTCCCCTCTAGTATTTTCTTATTTATGGCATTATAAAGAGAAATATCCAAAACCCCCTCTGTAAAACCCTTTAATACGTCAACAAAATGAAACTAACATTTTCAACCTGGCTTTATGTTCAGATTTCTGTGCTGTAAATGTATGCATATTAGTGCATTTTCAATTAGATGATGCCTCATATTTAAACATAACGTTTCAGTACAACATGTATTGTGATTAATCAATTGACCTATCGGTAAGCCCCGCCCCCCCAGTTACGGTTGCTAACTCGGACAAACAAACGGAGTTGCTATATCTTACAATGTACAGCTGTCAGTGTGAAAACCTTATCTCAAGATGTGTTTGGACACAGAATGTAGCGTATATCCCGTCCGAATGATGGCCAAACTTTACTGATGGTTTATCAAGTTTATTATGTCCTTTTTCACTCCAAAAAAATCATCGTAAGAGCTGAACAAACAAAGCCTAAGAAGTGCGCATTAACGTCTCATTCACAAACTCTCTCTCTCCGTTGCATTACCATTAACATACACAGCAAATTACACAAAAATACTCATACAACTAACAGTAAACAAACATATACAGATCTTATGCCTTTCGAGGGTGCAGTTAATAACTGGTAAACTTTGTATCCACAAAACAACTCCGATAAACTGCGTGCAAGCTCTTCCTTTCATCACCCAGAGACTATAATACCCATCAAAATAAGAGTCCTCCTTAGTAGGACAGATAATGTAGACATTAAAGATATCTAAAATGAAATTAATTTACATATAACCAGTTTAATATGGAGAGGCACTGAAATGTAGACCTTCGTGTTTTTGACCTACAGTGTTAACGTTACATGACGTGAGAACAGTTAGTTATTACAGTTTGTATGTTAGCAGGGACTTTAATCGTAACTTAACGAGAGTATGACAAACAGAAAATCCTCTCAGGATCGCTGGAGTCAGTGTTACAGTTCCTCAAGCACGACATTTTAGCATTTTTGTAGCATAAACACCATCAAACCGATGAGAGCTTCGGATTTTCCAATGCATCTCTATGGCGCTGAAACCTACAGATGTCAGAGTTCCGGTCCCAGCGCAACTGATACTCAACTGCTATTGGCTCATCTGCGTTCGAGGGGAGGGGCTTACCGATAGGTCAATTAGGGTACCAATCACAACTTCTTACAATGGAAACGGCAATTGCTCAGTGGAAACAAGCCATTAGTGTCAACTGTTATAACCATTAAAACAGTGTTGCTAGTGTAACGGAGGCCAGCTAGTAGTCACTGTGCGAGTAAACCTCACCTCTCAAGAGATGCTCTAGTGACTGACACTAGGGGTTGCAGCCTTTAGCCTCCTTGTTAGAGCGTCTGACTCTCATCCAGGCGGATCCGGGTTCGAGACCCGCTTGGAGCGGGGAGGTTCAAACAGGAGGTGTAATGTGGCGTTCACACCGGACGCGATTCGCGCGAATAATTCGCGCTAATCGCGCGAAGGTGGACGCGTGTACATTTTGAGTTTACTCGCGCGAATCGCGCGTGACATTCACTGCACAACAGATGCGAATTCGCGTCATGGGCGGGGCTTCCGCCAGCAGCTTTTTTTTGTTCATATCTACTGTTAATGTGTGACAAAACGTAGTTTTAAGACTTTTTCAGTCGATAATGTAGTTGTTTAAAGCTCAAATCTGTGGTTTATTTACATAAACAGTGCCTATTTGAACATTTTATCTGCCGTTGTCGGAGCTGTGAGCTCCAGCGGACAGCGCGCTCAGCGCATGTGAAAGCCGGCGAGGGCAACCTTTCCTCGGCCAGTCCTTCTGCCGTCTGCCGCTGGCTCTGATGTCTCTGTGGTGTGTCTCGAGCTATAATTCGTCTTGTAACGGCCGATCTTTGGTCTCATGGATCTATAATTTGTTCCCTGGCAAATCGTTTAGGCTGAGGGCAAAGATAAGTTTCATTACCTTATATTTTTAGGCTATAACTGTACGTTGCAGTTGTAACGTTAGCCTACTAGCACTGACTTTGAATGTTTCACTGCATTGTTTGCTTTATTTCATGTATAGCTTGTTATACATTACTTATACTTTTGTATTATTGATCATACATAAATTTGCATTTAACAAAAAGAGACTGGGTTGTGTTTCATGTCATTTAATGTTATCACAGTGATAATCATATTGTCTGAACCAGATATTAATATACAGATTTTCTCCTCATTGTTGTCACTACTAGAGCAAGCTCCTGATTGGTTAACGCAGCGCGAAATATCCGCCAAAGTTCAGATTTTTCAACTTGCGTTCAAAACGCTCAATTCGCGTCCTTCGCGCCGCCTCATTCGCGCGAATCGCGCCGCAGAATGCCATTTCGCGTCTCTGCATTGACTTAACATGTAAATCACTCGCGCGAATCGCGTCCGGTGTGAACGCACCATTACACTTGCCTTGTGTATTGAAAGTCACGCCAAGAGCGATAACTATAACAATAAAGAGAGTTCAAAATATAAAATAACAGTAGAGTTCCCAGCACAATTATTATGATACCACAGAGGAACGATATCATCATAAGAGGACCATTATAAAGTTAAAGTTGATTCATTCATAATCACTCTATTACTATATTCTATTACTCATTACTATTAGCTGTCAAGCTAGGTTATGGATTAATCAAATGTTTTTGAGAAACTCCTTAATTATATTATGAATTGGCTGATGAACTGTTTAAAGTTGTCAAGTTTAATCCACCTGATTTGCATTATTATAATAGGGTGACTTACACAACAAATTCACATTTTCTGATGATGTTGTTTTTTTTTCTCCCACTAGGAACCCCAATGATTCCTGTCCACATGGGGATTATGACTCAAGCCCCTACGGTAATTTTTCCTATGCGAAAAATGTATTTGTTTTAGTTGATTAGTCATTTCAAGTCTAATTGTATGCAAGACATTTTCAAATCAGAAATGCCTTAAAAGGATGTTTTTTTTTTTTATTGCTGCAAAGTAAATTCAAAATGTTTGATACTGAAGAACTAAGACAGAAACACTCTAGTTAAAACAAGGCAGGGTTTCAATAAAATAACAAAAGCAAGAATGATATTAAATACATTATTTATATGCAACAATACACCAATATTTACTTGCGTATCGTCGCTGTCGGGTGGAAACTTCGCATCTCAATATTTCGTCATTTTTTTACTTGTTTTTTTAATTTATAAATCATTACTATTGGTCATCCTTTATGTCTGTCTGTGGGTTTTGTAAATATTTAACCAATGAAAAGTATTAAAAAGAGCTTGTGACTAAACCTTGATTCTCCATTGGGTCCTCAAACTGTCGGTCAAACCTCATAACTCCACCCGCTTGTTGAATCTTGAATGAAGTGGCGGACGCAGTTTGGACCGTCTCTGCTTGTTTGCAATGCAACGGTAAATAAAGAACTGGTTTGAATATGCACAGCGTTTTCTTTACTCAAGAAACGCAATATATAAAGGCTAATGTTTTATGTATTTGAAGAGTGTCTTAGTCTAACATTTGTAGTTGAGTCATAGACAATAAATCATGTCTTAAATCACCTTTGCAAAGCACTTCATCTTTAATAACATGAGATTTTGGTCATATGACAGAAAAAAACTGAGCGCCCACGTGTAATGCGATGCATTTACTACTGTTCTAATGACAGACAAAACATGTATGCTTGTCAAAAACCTAATTCGAGCTTGTTTATGGTTAAATGTTAGGTTTCACTTTATTTTAAAGGGTTAGTTCACCCAAAAATGAAAATTCTGTCATTAATTACTCACCCTCATGTCCTTCGACACCCGTAAGACCTCCGTTCATATTCGGAACACAAATGAAGATATTTTAGTTGAAAGCTGATGCTGAGAAAGGCTTCACACAGGCCTCCATTGGCATTCAGTACATTTACACTCCCAAGATCCATGAAAGGCACTTTAAACATCGTTACAAAGTCCATCTCACCACAGTGGCTCTACAATAATTTTACGATGCGACGACAATAGTTTTTGTGCGCAAAAAAAAATCAAAATAACACCTTTATCCAACTTGTTCTCGACTTCCGTGTGTGTCTCCACGACGCATGCGCGAGAATATGACGCAGATCCGGCGTTCGGGAATCCATGAAATACACACTTAAGTCCCATTTTGAGCACTACGCCGAGACCTAAAGCACGATCAATGTAGAATCCAACAGCTTAGACACGCGCGTCTTCCTCTGCTTGTAAACAAATCGCTTCTGGCTCAAATGTCCGAACGCCGGATCTGCGTCATATTCTCGCGCATGCGTCGTGGAGGCACACACGGAAGTCGAGAACAAGTTGGATAAAGGTGCTATTTTGATTTTTTTTTTGCGCACAAAAACTATTGCCGTTGCATCGTAAAATTATTGTAGAGCCACTGTGGTGAGATGGACTTTGTAACAACGTTTTTAGTGCCTTTTATGGGTCTTGGGAGTGTAAATGTACTGAATGCCAATGGAGGCCTGTCTGAAGCCTTTCTCAGCATCAGCTTTACACTAAAATATCTTCATTTGTGTTCCGAATATGAACGGAGGTCTGACGGGTGTCGAACGACATGAGGGTGAGGAATTAATGACAGAATTTACATTTTTGGGTGAACTAACCCTTTAAGGTGTCATTGTTACAGTGTAATTATATATTTAAGTACTAAGTTATAAGTAACAACATGTACTTACATTAGGGTTAAAGTATGGTTGCATGTAATTATGCATAATTTACTGTGATTACTATGCTAAGTACATGTAACTTATGTAACAAGGACGCTTTAAAATAAAGTGTTACCAAATGTTATTAATATAACGATACATGCAATTGTCTGACCACATATAAAGCCACAATATCAGCTTTTTAAATGTTTAATTATTAAAAAAATACAGGGAAATTCCTGAAAAGTCCACGTTTTTATTTCCAATATCAAAAAACTTGGACATACAAGGTTTCCGATGCACAGCGACGATATGTTTGTACAAAAATATCATAATACACAAAATATGCCATGGAGATGCTCCCATGCATTTCTTGAGTAATGAACAGTTGAATCAGTTTTTCAGAGAGAAGCCATATGTCATTTTTATATCAGTCACAATCAAAAACATTTGTCTCATGGCTACATATTAATTGTGATGTGATGTATCAGGTTCTTGTGCCCACGGCGATGTCTGTGGTTAGTAAAGTTGCTGCTCCCAGGAAGGAAAACGTTTCTCGGGCAAAAGACGACGATGACAACGGTCCCACTACCACCGTGTTTGTGGGGAACATCTCTGAGAAAGCCTCTGACATGCTCATCAGACAACTTCTGGCCGTAAGTATGACCAGATCCACTCCAGTCTTAAAGTATTATGCTATTTTAAAGGTTCAGAATTTAGTTTGAGGTCTCCTACAACAGGTTTACATGCATCAAAGGTCAAAAAACACTTTCTCATAATATACATTGCACATCACCACAGTGTTCAATGATTCTCAAACGACTTGATGTATGAATCAGTTTCTCTAAATCCCTCCTTTCCGTGAGCTACTCTGCTCTGATTGGCCAGATGACCCAGTCTATTGTGATTGGTCCACTGCTTACAAACGTCCATTACAATACTGTTCTCCAGCTCACAAGGCTTCCTCAAACCTCAGCAATTGTACACTGTAAAGAGAGTAAAAATGACGTTAATTTTACCATATCAATCCGAGCATTTCTCAGTGATGCGCTACTCATTTTGAGGTACATTATGAGATGTTGCAGCTGTAATTCCTCACCATCAGCATTAAAGGGATAGTTCACCCAAAAATGAAAATTAGCCCATGATTTGCTCTCCCTCAAATCATCCTAGGTGTATATGACATTTTTTTTAAAGTTAAATAAAAAAAAGTCCTGGCTAATCCAAGCATTATAATGGCTGTGAATTGTTGCCTCGTCTTTGAAGTCCATAAAAGTGCATCTATCCATCATAAAAGTGCATCTATACATTTTAAAAGTGCATCTATCCATCATAAAAGTCCATCTATACATTTTAAAAGTGCATCTATCCATCATAAAAGTCCATCTATCCATCATAAAAGAGCATCTATCCATCATAAAAGAGCATCTATCCATCATAAAAGTGCATCTATCCATCATAAAAGTGCATCTATCCATCATAAAAGTGCATCTATCCATCATAAAAGTGCATCTATACATTATAAAAGAGCATCTATCCATCATAAAAGTGCATCTATCCATCATAAAAGTGCATCTATACATTATAAAAGTGCATCAATCCATCATAAAAGTC
This sequence comes from Gobio gobio, assembly GCF_949357685.1. Lineage (NCBI taxonomy): Eukaryota > Metazoa > Chordata > Actinopteri > Cypriniformes > Gobionidae > Gobio > Gobio gobio. The sequence goes on from NC_137105.1 coordinate 4,543,538, forward strand.
CATCTATCCATCATAAAAGTGCATCTATCCATCATAAAAGTGCATCTATACATTATAAAAGTGCATCTATCCATCATAAAAGTGCATCTATACATCATAAAAGTGCATCTATACATTATAAGTGCATCTATCCATCATAAAAGTGCATCTATCCATCATAAAAGTGCATCTATACATTATAAAAGTGCATCTATCCATCATAAAAGTGCATCTATACATCATAAAAGTGCATCTATACATTATAAAAGTGCATCTATCCATCATAAAAGTGCATCTATACATCATAAAAGTCCATCTATCCATCATAAAAGTGCTCCTATCCATCATAAAAGTGCATCTATACATTATAAAAGTGCATCTATCCATTATAAAAGTGCATCTATACATCATAAAAGTCCATCTATCCATCATAAAAGTGCTCCTATCCATCATAAAAGTGCATCCATCCATCATAAAAGTCCATCCATCCATCATAAAAGTGCATCTATCCATCATAAAAGTCCATCTATCCATCATAAAAGTGCATCTATCCATCATAAAAGTGCTCCTATCCATCATAAAAGTCCATCTATCCATCATAAAAGTCCATCTATCCATCATAAAAGTGCTCCTATCCATCATAAAAGTGCATCTATCCATCATAAAAGTGCATCTATCCATCATAAAAGTCCATCTATCCATCATAAAAGTGCATCTATCCATCATAAAAGTCCATCCATCCATCATAAAAGTCCATCTATCCATCATAAAAGTGCTCCTATCCATCATAAAAGTGCATCTATCCATCATAAAAGTCCATCTATCCATCATAAAAGTCCATCTATCCATCATAAAAGTCCATCCATCCATCATAAAAGTCCATCTATCCATCATAAAAGTGCTCCTATCCATCATAAAAGTGCATCTATCCATCATAAAAGTGCATCTATCCATCATAAAAGTCCATCTATCCATCATAAAAGTGCATCTATCCATCATAAAAGTGCATCTATCCATCATAAAAGTCCATCTATCCATCATAAAAGTGCATCTATCCATCATAAAAGTGCTCCTATCCATCATATAACTGCTCCAGGGGGTTAATAAAGACCTTCTGAAGCGAAGTGGCACGTTAGTGTAAGAAAAATATCCATATTTAAAACTTAGACTAAAATAACTAACTTCTGGCGATCAACAGTACGCAAGTCGACTTGCGGTGAAAGAGTAACCCTTGCCCTTGAACCCCTGACGCATGACATATTAATGAACGCAGAAGCGCAGAGGATAGAGCAAAACAAAACACCGGTCATGAATGAGAGTCTAAAACGAGAATTTTTAAACAGAAATGGCGGAGGATTTGGATATAAGAGAAGAGGGGCTTGAGTTTGACGTCTCTCGTGGATGGTGCTGGGTAACAATGCTTGAGATGCTCCTGTACATCGCGTCAGGGGTTGCTCTTTTAGCACAAGTCGACTATGTACCGCTGACCGCCGGAAGCTAGTTATTTTAGTCTATAAAGTTTTAAATATGGATATTTTTCTTACACAAACGCACCACTTCGCTTCATAAGGCCTTTATTAACCCCCCAGAGCCATGTGGAGCAGTTATATGATGGATAGATGTACTTTTATGATGGATAGATGCACTTTTATGATGGATAGATGCACTTTTATGATGGATGGATGCACTTTTATGACGGATAGATGCACTTTTATGATGGATAGATGCACTTTTATGATGGATGGATGCACTTTTTTGACTTCATAAACGAGACAACAAATCACTGCCATTATAAAGCTTGGAAGAGCCAGGACTTTTTTTATATAACTCCAATTGTGTTCGTCTGAAAGAAGAGTGTCATATACACCTAGGATGACTTGAGAGAGAGTAAATCATGGGCTAATTTTAATTTTTGGGTGAACTATCCCTTTAACAATAGTATGACCATCAACAAACCTGTGTGTGTTTCTAATTTATTGCGGTGCTTATGCGGGAACTGAATCAATAACAGCGCATGTGTTAGCCCAGCACTAATGCGAATGACTGATGTAACATTAAAGTTTGCAAAACAAATCTTGCTCCATCCTTTATCATTACTCAAAGTTGTAAAAACGACAGACAATCTGCATTAATAGACACAGTTTTAGGTAATAGTGGCCCACAGCTGATGAGCAGAAGTATTTCAGTAAGACGGTAATAACAGTGATAAGACAGAGAATTAGCCGGAGACCTAAACAATATGAAACACAAAACTACACAGTAGAAAATGTATACATCAATAATAGCAGTCGTCAGTAAAATTACATGTTTGTGGGTGTGTCAAGACGACGTACAACACGGGGCATTATGCAAATGTCTTTTCCAGTGACGTAGAACCGCCACACAGAAAGATTCGAAACAAAAACGGTAATTCAGAGTCAATTATTTTATTTATCGTGCACTTTCGACTTTACAACTTTGCAGAACGTTTTCATTACACACAGAATCAAAGAGAATATTCGAAAAAACATAATTGGGCACTTAAAATGACAATACTCTCATGCATTCAGCAATGTAGAGGATTTGATACTAGAGGTGAAATGGTTTCACTTGGTAATGGTTTTAGTTTTGATCTAAAGTGAAATAGTTCTTGGTTACATTTCATGCTTGGTGTTAGTTTGCTTGATATTGACGAATAACCAATTGTGTTTCAGAAATGTGGTTTGGTGTTGAGCTGGAAACGAGTTCAAGGCGCCTCAGGGAAACTCCAAGGTAAATATGTTTTTATCACCCAATCTCAATTAATTTAAAGGGACAGTTCACCCCAAAATGAAAATGGTCCCATTATTTACTCACCCTCAAGCCATCCTAGGTGTATATGACTTTCTTCTTTCAGCCAAACACAACCAGAGTTAAGGGGGGGGGGGGGGCACTCAGTTTCAGTCAGTCTCATGTCAATCTTGAGTACCTATAGAGTAGCACTGCATCCTGCATATCTCCGAAAAGTCTTTATTTTTATTATAATTATAAAAGAAAGATGCGCTGTTCCGAGTCTTTCCGGAAAAAGCCGTGCGGCTGGGGGCGTATCGTGTGGGCGGAGCTAAAGAATGTCGAGCGCGCGCCGCTGTTACTGTGTTGAGTGCGTCTGAAAGCTGCGTCATCCCTAAAAGCGGGGAAAAACTTTATTCAACATAAAAAATGGCTTTTAATCAGATACAGCCCTACATCTATGATCCGGAATCAGACCCAGAGGCTGAAGTTGAACAGGAGCAGCAGCAAAAACGACTAGAGCAGGACATCTCTATGTGGTATAAGTTACACTAACTATATAATATGTTTAGCGGCTTGTGTTATTTAGAACACCATGTCAAGTGCGAGTGTTACAGTGTGTGTGTGTGTGTGTGTGTTTACGCGTGGTTTGTGAAGACATGATTTGTAGTAAGCGGACTGGTTTTGCACGTCAGGCTAGTGTTTACATAGAAAGACATGGAATAGTAGCGCATTTGAATGAAGAACCGCGCTTATTTAGTTCAACATATTTCCCCATTCTTTGTGTATTTTTGTTTGGAGTGCTTTTACAATACACAAACATACACATATAGTGGCCAGCTAAACAAATGTACACACACTATACATTGCATGCTCCATTGATCAATACGTGATCATGTTTGGGCTAACGTTACTTGATGGGCATAGGCAAAAACAGACATTTGAAGCAGTCAAACCTGCGGTTCCAACGTTGGGACCTTTATCGTTGGGACCGCTCCATCCTTCAGTATTAGGCGATCTGAAAATCCGGCGTCGAACTGGGCCTTGTTTATAAAACAATCGGCACCGAAATGCAGGGAACAGACATAAATATTTGCGCAACTCAGTTGTTGATCCGGAAAAGCAAATTCCATCTGTACGAGCCAGCGCTTTGATGGGCGTAGCCTATTGCTTTCACGCTCTCTCTCTCTCGCGCGCGCGCTCTTCCGGTAGAATTGTCCGTACGGCCCATACAAGGAAATTCCGCCCTGTTGACGTCAAGCGGACCCATGATCGAAAAAAACTTTCCGAAACTTATGACTAACAGGAAGTACTAATTTTGGCAACGAAATACTCCCATTAAACGTCCACCTTAGCTTATGAAACGGTGTCCATGGTTAGCATGGGAATCCAAGTCTTTAACAGTGCAAAAAGATCAGTATGCATGAAACAGCATTTCACCCCCCCTTTAAATAAAACAAATATCCTGGCTCTTCCCAGCTTTATAATGGGAGTGAATAGAGCCTGAGTTTTTGAAGCACCTAAAAGTGCATCCATCCATCATAAAAGTAATCCATATCACGACTCCATGAAGCCATGAGTTTTTGTAAGAAAAATATGCATATTTATAACTTTATAAACTATAATCACTGACGAACACGGAAGCGCATCCAGCACACAAAACACCAGTCATGAATTAAAAGTCTAAAACAAGGATTTTTAAAGAGAAATGTGGGAGGAGCTTGAGTTTGTTGCCCAGCCCTATTTGTTTGAACGCTGCTCCTACATCCTACATCATGAGTTGGGTCAGAGGTCACTCTTCCGCCGGAACTAGACTTGCGGACGGCCGTTACCGGAAGCCAGTGATTATAGTTTATAAAGTTACAAATATGCATATTTTTCTTGCAAAAACTCATGGCTTCATGGATTAACCCCCTGGAGTCGTATGGAGTACTTTTATGATGGACGGATGCACCTTTTTGGAGCTTCAAAAACTGTTCACTCCCATTATAAAGCTGAGCCAGGATATTTTTAATATAATTCTTGATTGTGTTAGGCTGAAAAAAGAAAGTCATATACACCCCAGATGGCTTGAGGGTGAGTAAATTATAGGATATTTGTAATTTGTTTGGTGAACCGAACCCTTTAGGCTCAGTTTGTTGTGCTGCCCAACTGTGAATGTTCTGAATATGTCTCACGGACATTTTTTTTGTTCTTTTGCTTTCAGCGTTTGGTTTCTGCGAGTACAAAGAGCCTGAATCTACTCTACGATCTCTACGGCTGCTTCATGAGCTGCAGGTTGGCGAAAAGAAACTTCTGGTCAAAGTTGATGCCAAAACCAAAGCTCAACTTGACGAGTGGAAAGCAAAGAAGAAGAGCACCAGTGAAAATGGAGTTAGTATAATGCCATTTTGATATCAAGCTTGATACTAAAATAAAAACAGTACTGTTTACTTAATTACTTAAAGACACAATATGTAAGATTTTTGGATTAGAATATCCAAAAACCACTAGAACAATGTTATATATTTTGCTGACTTGTGTACTTGCATTATCCCAAATGTTTCCAAGAATGTTTAAATCCAGAGAAATAAGCGATTTTAACCAGGACACGGACAGTGTGTCGCATATCAATGACATCATACCCACGTTACCCTCGATTTCCGATATATGATGTGTTTTATTAGACAGGTGAGCAACTGTTTGGATCATTCATCGACAGAAAGCTAATCATTGTTCTCCAGCTCGACACACTTAGTCTTATTGTTTAAATCTGGTGTTCTTGATTTAATGCAAGTACCATGTTTTACCGCCTCATATCGCTCTAGCTCACTGCGACGTGAACAAGTGTCTCATAGTAGCACTGAGCGAACACACAAGTGTGTTACACACTCAAATGTGTGTAATATGATAAACAGCGCTGCGTTACCACACACACACACGAGCAGAAGAAGAGGAAGCGCTCGTCTGAGGCAGAATAAAAGCCTGCTTCATACTACAGTAACGTTAATAAATCTGCAATACTTCAGCTCATCAATGAATATGATTTCTGCCCGAGTCCCGTTAAGATTTTTTTCCACCGGTTGTAGAGGTGAAGACAACAACTCCCATGATTCCACGAAATCACGCTGTCATCAAGCTACGCCTTTGTTTTGAATAAGTGACCTCTAGCGGCCAAACTTGCATACTGTGGCTTTAAGCAGTGTTCAGCCATTGGTATCCACTAAATTGTAACTATCGTGAAATTTCAAGGATTTTTGGTTACAGATTTTGAGACAATATCAGTTATGATCTTCTGTGTGTCTGGCAGAATGGCAAGGCAGAGGATGCTGGTGAAGAGGAAGAGGAGGTTCTGGATGAAGAAACTAAGAAGCGGGACCAAATTGTCAAAGGTGCCATTGACGGCCTGATCCGGGAGTACTCGAACGAGCTCAATGCTCCATCACAGGACGACGAGTCGAGTCGCCGCAAAAAGAGGAGAGACAAGAAGGGCGAGGTTGGCTTTAGTTCATCTGGGCTAATAATATATAATATATATATTAGTGTTGTCACGATACTGGAATTTCTAACTTTGATACGATACCTAAAAAAGAATCAATTTTCGATACCACGGAGAAAAAACGCTGCATATACTGTCAAATAGATATTTTGAATATAGTTTCTTTTTTTGTGTCTATTAAAAGTCTAGGCAATTAAATTCTTTAGAGATAACTTTATATGATAAAGCTTTTAAGCTTTTTCTCATATAAACATTGATCAATTACCATTAAAATTATCTCACAAATATTTGCTAACTAATTTTGTTGCAATAGCTACAGCACAAGGAAGCTTGAGTTCAAATTGAATTTAAAAAGACGAGTAAACAGTAATAAAATAAGAACAAATAAACAAATGACAAACAATAGCACAAATAAAGATATAAATGAAATAGACTGCTTTATTTTTTCTTGTAGGTCTCACAGTATTCAGGAAAGAAACTGAATAAAAAAACAAAGTAATCAAATTTAAAATAACATCATCTTCATTGTAAAAAATGAAATACAGATTAATCCATTAAAGTTACACAAGTTAATCAGTCAAGAGCAGCAAGTGATCATTTGTATTTTTGTAGTTTGAATAATTAATAACTGCTGTCCCTTTAAGACCTGACGCGCACATGGATCCCAAACACTGTTCCTGTTACACATTCTTCCTGAACTGGTTACGACTGTGTTTACGTTAATACTCACCAAGATGGGCATTGAGACATTTTTTGAGTGTATTTGACCATTAATAAGCTGGAAAAAGGAGCTCATATTTGCACTTGTATGTCAGAGGCGGCTCAACAAACTGTCGGTCGGAGAGGAGAGGAGAGAGCAGATGGTATCGATACTATAGAAAAGGAGTATTGTATCGTTTCAGATATTTCACTATCGATACATATCGAAATATCAATATTTTTGACAACACTAATATATATATATATTAGGGATGCAACAATACAGTTAGTCCACGGTTCAATACATACCTCGGTTTTTACCCACGGTTTTCGGTTCGGTTATGTGTCACATACATTTTTTTGTTATTCTATTCTTAGGTGACAGGAACCGCAAGAGGTTAAAGAGAAAAAATATATTTTTTTTTTATTGCAATACTCTTTCATTATTTTACTTAAAATAATTGAAAAACTTTACTTAAACTTAAAACTTTACTTAAAAAAAACCCTTGTACACATTCCTAGTGTATTGGATAATATAAAATAAATATATATAAAGATTTACACTGGCAGCTCAGAGCAGTACAGCAGCATTTAAGTATGAAATTGAATGAATGAATGTAAAAATAAAACACTACATAGACTTCACTATAAAATTTACATTGATTCTTATTAAAGCTACTGTGTTAAAGTTTTTCAGTCAAGAGCAGTGTGATTTTCTCTTTGTCTTTTGTTGTTGTATTAACATTAAAGGGATATTTCACTCAAAACTGAAAATTCTGTCATCGAGAAATGAATACAGGTTTGAAACAATATTAGAGTGAGTAAATAATGACATCATTTTATAGGTGAACTGTCCCTTTAAGGACCGCGTGTTCACTGGCTGCGCTGCTGTCAGTTTAAGACCTGCGCGCATCTAATATACAGACACATCGATTTTACTTTCACTTTAGACATAACCGACTGTGTTTATGTTAACCTTGTGTGTATTTGACAGTATTAGCGCAGTAAGACGACTACTTAGTTCAGTATTCACGTGTTTGACAGGCTTTTAGTGCGCGCACTCTGAAAAGCGCATGTTAAAACCGCGCACGCGAATGAAACCGACAAGGCTTTAAAACGCATGCAAATAATGAACTTTCATGATTGTGAATAACTATAGTGTTCCGTGAGTATAACTCCACCACTAACGTGTGATGTGAACGTATGTCGTGTTGTTCAGTATTGGGATGGAGGCAAATTATAGAATTTGTAGAAAAATTATTAATTAAATGCGAAACCGAAAAAAACGCAATTCACGAGCGCGTATTGAACTGTGAATGCCGTAACGAACGATTCAATATTATATTGAGAATTGTGGCATCCCTAAAGTATGTATGTATGTATGTATGTATGTATGTATGTATGTATGTATGTATGTATGTATGTATGTATGTATGTATGTATGTATGTATGTATGTATGTATGTATGTATGTATGTATGTATGTATGTATGTATGTATGTATGTATGTATGTATGTATGTATGTATGTATGTATGTATGTATGTATGTATGTATGTATGTATGTATGTATGTATGTATGTAGTCTTTAGATGCATTATATAAATTAATATATTGTAAAGTGTAATTTATTCCTGTGATCAAAGCTGAATTTTCAGCATCATTACTCCAGTCTCCAGTGTCACATGACCCTTCAGAAATCATTGCCACACATTTTTTTCCCCATAATGTCAGTCATATAAGTAGGGTTAACCATGTTCTCCGTTTTCTGTGTTTGTCTGTTTAGGATGACATCAATGCCATGGAAATGGAAGATGACAAAAGAGATTTGATTTCCAGGGAGATCAACAAATTCCGTGATACCCATAAGGTAAAATACATGCTAATTTCCTCCATATCACAGGTAGAGCACAACAGCCTCTCACACCTTGTTTAGTTTGACAACGTACCAGCATGAGTAGATATTTAGCCTGTAAACAACAAAACTTTTATTACATTTAAGATGTAACTTGATGTAGTGCAGAAATTAGTTGAGCCCAGAGCTTTTTTTTATCACTGGCTTTATGTAAACTGTAGCGTGGCCTCCATGTTAAGGGTGGGAAATGTAGTCACACATACAATGCATGGACGTTCTGTGCACTTCCCTAAAAGCTAATCTATTCATTAAACCCCACCATTATGATAGAGATCATATGGTGACTAAACCAAGATGAATCTCACAGCTTTGGAAAAAGTTGCAAGGATAGGATGTAAGTATGAGCTTTCCATTTTTCTCTACTTGTACTGGGCGCCCCCTTCAGGAGGACTTGCACAGGGGCAACTGCACCGACTCCTTCTGATAGTCTCGTTCTGGGTTTTAATATCGAAATTATATCAAGGGGTGGAAAATAGTGTGTGTGTTAGATCAACTCTACGGTGTTTATAAAAGCTTGTAAACTGCACATTTTCTGGTTCTCCAAGAAATGGGCGGCCAGTGAACCTGTGTGGGTCTGCTAGTTAAAGTGATGTTGGTGCTATGATAAATACTGCTGACTTGAATAACAGTGATTTGGCCCATTCGGCTCTTGTAAAAGTAGGGGGCGCCCCTCCACAGCACACGGACTTTCTGAAGATTATGCCAGGTATGAATTCGATTTGTGATTGAGTCTGCCAGCACCTCTCTACATTCCTGCTTGCTTGCACTCTTTTCTCTCTTTTCTAAGTGTTTTTGTGTGCTCACTGAATGTCTCCTTTTTTTTTATATATATTCTTTCGTCTTAACATTTTGTAAAGCTAAAGTCACACAGAATTACTATTCATAGTTTCGTCACACGCTTATAGGAACGCCCACTTGGAGGGTAAAACAAGGCTCTCCTCCATTGCCCGCTAGGCATTTTTACCAGGTTTGTAGTAAGTATTAATGCGGTAAGACAGTGATATTAAAATACCAAATTCAATATACACCTTAATAGGGATGCGCGGTATACCGGTACTGCAAAAATACCGGTATATATTTTATTTCAAACGGTACGATATCATGATGTTGCTCATTTCGGTATATGCTGCTGTTCCGAAGTTCACCGCTAGGTGGCAGCGCTACCCAAACTGACGCGAAACCGGCAAATGTGGCAACAGAACAAGATGAATACAGCAGTTGAATCTCACTCAACACTCACAAAACTCATTAATAAAGACGAGTAGACGTGAAATTTGGAATTACTTTGCTTATAAAACTGCTGAAGAACCATCAAACCTTGCCAAGCATCTAATTCCTGACTTGTAAGACATTAAGAGATCGACAGGTGAGTGCATCATTCTAACGATCTAATTTAGACATTTTTCTTTTAACACTGATTAACACACATGCATAAGATCGTATCGTTTAAATATAAAGAAATCTCCAGCATTCGTTTCAACCAGTGACGTTTAGACCTCATAATATTTGCACTATTGCACTATTTACATCCGCGAAAGACATAACCAACTGTGTTTATGTAACTACTCACTAAAGATTGACATTTTGACATAATTTTGTGTGTATTTGACTGAGGAAAAACAACTTAATTTGGAATGCGCGAGCTCTTTAGGCTTGTGTGTGTGTGTGTGTGTTTGTTGTTGGCATGAGCGCAAAGAAAACTCTCTCTCAAAGAGCTCTCATCCCATATGTATTACGAAATGCTATAAAATCGCTTGCATGTTCAAGTTGGCGAGGTTTAAAAAGACGTGGGCAAGTGATTTCCGTCAGCTGTCCCGCAACGGATGCGAAAGTGTTGAATCTGAGCGCGCAGATGCTTTTATAGTGCAGGTGCGATGTCTTTTCAAGCCAGAAGCAATGGAGACGCGCAGTAATGCTGAAATTACTTACAAAAAAGTTTCCAAATGACTGATTGATGTGACAATCTTTGTTGATTAATTTAATAATAAACATTTGCGGCAATTTCCCGCTTCATAAACCCAAAACTTGCGAGAGTGAGCAAAATTATGCAGAATACCCGCATCAAAATTCAGACCCTGTATGGTATCGATTTAATATCGGTACTTCGGTATTAGATTGTGGTACCGTACCGAAGACAAAATTGTGGTATCGAGCCATCCCTACACCTTAATGATGTTGCATACTTTGTACAGGAAAGCAGACGAACACAGAATATTAGTGCAACACGAGGTGTTTTCCCCATCGAAACCCATTATAAAGAAAACACGTTGCATTCATATTCTGGGCTCATCTGCTCGCCTGTATATAGTAAGCATCGTCAAAAAGGTGTAAACTGAATCTAATCTTTTAATATCACTGTTTTATTACGGCACTTTAAGGGTGGGTTGCACTAAGGATTCTTTAGCCTGTCTTCAGTTAACCTCCGTCTGCGGCTATAACGGTTTTACTGCGTAATTAATCTGTGTTTAAAATGAAGTGGTGCAACAACTCGATTTAAAATGAAACCCATATCAACAAATCCTTTAAACTTTGCTTAATTTATATCCTCATTGGTGCAACTCACCCTATAGTGTTTTTCACGTTAAACGTTTTAAAAACGTCCCGCTGTTTTCAGTGATTGAAATACTGCAGCAGGTGCTGTATATGGATCATAAGTGCCCAAAACGTGCATATTGTTCACATATTTATGTTTTAAGATGGAAATTTGACAGGCTTGTGCTGTAGTTCTATGGCGGTTTTGCCCTCCAAGTCTCCGCGACAGTCACGTGACTGAAAACTATGGATAAAACCCCTTTTGCTGAGTGTAGATAATAACAGCTAACGTCTAATTTGTGAGGTAACACTAATACCCCTTTTCCATCAGAGCCAGTGCTAGTGCCGGTTCAGAGTTGGTTCGACTGACGAGCCTTCTAAGAACCGGTTTGTCTTTTTCCACATGCTGAGAGCCTCCACAGAGCCAGTCTTACATCACTGTATACGTCTCATCTTTCTCAGCAATGGGAAACAAACACACCAGGCTTGTTGGAGATTCATCAGCGCTGTGCTGACCGATCCACGCATGATATCAAAATACTGCATATGCGATTAAAAAGCATAAAGAGTTGTGTGCTCTTGCTGTACTTTAATGTCATACGGCGATCGGTCTACACAGCACCAGTGCAACTCGAACAAGCCTTCCATCAACAATGGCGAACGTTGCGTTACTATTGATGCACATGGCTTTACGATCCTACACGGCATCAAAACAGCGAATCCAACACATTCGTGCAGCCCGCCGTAATTTGTATAGACATTACAATCGAGCAACTATTATCTCAATTAGCTGCTATATAAAAAATGGCAGTCACATGTTTGTGTTTGTCTTGTTGGTCCTAAAGGACAACTCCGGTGAAAAATGAACCTAGGGGTAAGTAACACATGGTTACCGAGTAGATCGTTCTCTGGGATGCGTTTTCATGAAAATCGAATGTAAAGGGTTTTATCTCTGAAAACGCTAGTATATGGGGCATAGAATAAGTAAAATTAAATCGCTAGTTAATACCACTAACAAGGCTCAAAATAGCCTCACACTAACACGGTAGCATAATGAGGGTCCCTACATGCAAACCGAAGCATTGAGAACTTTGTAAGTGTACAAACAGTTGAATAAGAAGATACTTCATAAAGACAGAACATTACGCGTATACAGACAGGAGCCATCTTGGAAAACAGTCCCGACGAGTCGAGCCACGAATGCTGTGCTAAGTGATGAACTTGGAATCTCATATGGGACACCTTCTTCCCTTGTAGTTAGTCAACCATATATTTTAATAAACATATATAATTCATGCATTTCCATGATTCCACAAACTTAATTCCTATCGACCAGCTCTCTTAGCACAGCGTTCGTGGCTCGACTTGTCGGGACTGTTTTCCAAGATGGCTCCTGTCTGTATACGCGTAATGTACTGTCTTTTATAAAGTATCTTCTTATTAAACTGTTTCTACACTTACAAAGTTCTCAATGCTTCGGTTTGCATGTAGGGACCCTCTTATGCTACCGTGTTAGTGTGAGGCTATTTTGAGCCTTTTTAGTGGTATTAACTAGCGATTTAATTTTACTTATGCTATGCACCATATACTAGCGTAATAAGCTAATCTGTTTTTAGTGATATAACTCTTTACAATCGATTTTCATGAAAAAGCATCCCAGAGAACGATCTACTCAGTAACCATGTGTTAATTACCCCTAGGTTCATTTTTCACCGGAGTTGTCCTTTAAGAACCACTTTTCCTGTCGAAAGACAAAGAACCGATTTAAAACTAGGCTCTGGCTCCAAACCAGCACCAGCGCAGTGCTTGGTGGAAAAGGGGTATAAGTATTAAACTGCGAACATCATTCATCTTGCACCAGTTGCACTTAAGGCGTGAATGATTCCTCAGATCAGAATTGGCCTGTCTTGGGATATTTTGACTTGGACCAGTTAGTAACAACCCCTCACACATCACCCTGTTTTTGAAAGAAGTCTGAACTGTTTTCAACATTAATAATATTCATAAATGTTTCTTGAGCAGCAAATCATCATATCAGAATGATTTCTGAAGGATCATGTGTCAATGAAGACTGGAGTAATGATGCTGAAAATTCAGCTTTGATCACAGGAAATAAATTACACTTTACTATATATTCACATAGAAGACACTTATTTTAAATTGTAATAATATTGTGCAATATTACAGTTTTTACTGTATTTTTGCTGAAATAAATGCAGCCTTGGTGAGGAGAAAAGACTTCTTTCAAAAACATAAAAAATTGTATTTTCAAACTTTTGACAGGTACTGTAGCCTGTTTAAAAAATAATATCTGAGTTCAGCGTCTTCAACCATGTTATTTATATTTATTTATTTAGCTTTAATTTTATTTTTGTTTTTAATTTGGTCATTTTAGTACTTCAACATATTTTTCATTTAATTTAACACTTTGTTTGTTTAGATAAGTTGATTTACTATATTTATGTTTTATTTCATCTTTATTTAAATTAATTGGACCAGTTAGTAAACACTCACATCACCCTAGCAATTGAGTAGCCACAGGCTACAATGCTTTTAAACGTATTTGTTAATGTAATATTAGTTATCACTAGTTATAAATGAAGACTTGATATAAACTGATAGCCTACTAATCTATCCTGTCTTGCTTCCCTGTTAAACGCAACCCTAATTCACCAGTATAAATATAATTCAAAAGCAGCGTCACTTTGAATCTTAGTCAGTGTAGAAGCATCCTTTTAATGCGTTTATGTAATTTAGTTTTATTTTCCTGTCTTGTCTTCACCTCCTGTCTACATGTTCATTTGCTGCTGCTGCTCGCACAACACCCATGGGTCAGCACTTGTAGAATAATTCAGCATTTTTTGTAGTAATTTTAATTATATTTATAATGAACCCAGGAAACTTCTGGGGTAGTAAAAGCTGTTGATAGACGCCTCTCTAGACGGATATTTTAATTGAAATGAGACTAAAGCCGTGGGTGTCATGCTGGACTTCAGTGCATTTCATAACCACTCAGTCCGATCCTCTGAGGCCTGTGTCGTCTGCAGTGGGGTAAGCAGTCTCTACACCTTTAGTTTGTTGCCTTTTCTATCCAAACCACAAAGAAACTGCAAAGAAAGAGAAACAAATCTAACAAATACAGTATGCAATGCTCCTGTCACAACGTTTTCAAAATGTCTGGAAGTTGTTTGTCAGATTGTTGCAAGCAAAGAGAATAGTTTGCTTTTTTATTTTGTCCTTGTGAATCCTTTGACCTGCTTTTCCTCCCAGGCCTAACAATAAAGGCTTGTAGGGCCACGGAAGCGCTGTGAGTCGCTAGTCAACACCTGTAAGTGCACAAACAACTAGTTTCACAAGGATTGAAGCCTCTTTCTATTGATCATGTGATGAGACGGATATTACAGCGGCCTCAACTCTTTCTCATCTTATTCAGTTGTTTGCAATGTCAAATCTTATCTTAAAAGTGGTTTCCAGGTTTCCTTATATTAATATATATTTGAATGCTAATTAGAATCATTTTCTCTAGTTGTCTATAGCATGAGTGAATATGTGAATGGCAAGGACTGTAAACCACTTCCTCATAAAGTGATATTGTGTTATGTGCTCATGTTGTGCATGAGCATTCGCTAATCTGAAAACTTCCCTCCCCGTTTTCCCACAGAAATTGGAAGAAGAAAAGGGGAAGAGAGAGAAGGAGAGGCAAGAGCTGGAGCGCGAACGCAAGGAGCGAGACAAGGAGCGCGAGAGGGAACGGGAACGGCGAGACCGCGAGCGGGAGAAGGACCGAGAGAGGGAGCGCGAGAGAGAGCGAGAACGTGAGAGGGAGAGGGAAAGAGACAGAGACCGCGAGCGAACGAAAGAGCGTGAGAGAGAGAGGGAGAGGGACTGGGAGAGAGACAGAAGTCGTGACCACAGCGAAGACCGCAGCCGATCCAGGTACACCAAACGTCACGTGATCAAGTGTTTGTGTATTTATTGCCCTTCACAGTTTCTGGCATTTTTCCCACCAGTCATCACTAGTGCTCAATGATCTATAAATTAGCTTTTAACAATTTATATAGCACTAGAGATCGACCGATATGGGTTTTTTTATAGCCGATGTTTAGAGGTCAGCCGATATGTGCAGCCGATTTTAAGGGCTGATATCTTGAAGTTTTCCATGCTAAAATGTCACACTAATAATAAGTAGCAGCACAACATTTCTAAACTTAAAAGGATAGTTCACCCAAAAATGAAAATGCTGTCATCATTTACTCACCCTCAAGTTGTTCCAAACCTGTATGAGTTTCTTTGTTCTGCTGAACACAAAAGAAGATATTTAGAAGAATGTTTGTAGCAAAACAGATAGAGCAGCCATTCACTACCATAGTAGGGAAAAAAATACTATGGTAGTGAATGGTTGCTCTATCTGTTTTGTTACAAACATTCTTCGAAATATCTTCTTTTGTGTTCAGTAGAACAAAGAAACAAATACAGGTTTGGAACAACTTGAGGGTGAGTAAATGATGACAGCATTTTCATTTTTGGGTGAACTATCCCTTTAACTTAATTTATTGAACACTGACTTGAACCATCTCTCAAATCTTAATTTTGTGCACTGCACGGTATTAAAATGAAATATTTATCCAAAGTATTAATGATAAACATGGCCATAAATGCCATTCCCATTCTATGAAATGCATCTATACACTATATCTAATTTGCATAGTAATGTGTAGGGCTGGGTAAAAAATATTGATTTCTCGATTTTAATCGATTCTCACTTTTACAAAACAATATCGATTCTTAAATCCCAAGAATCGATTAGTCATCCTGTTTTCAGTTAATGAATTAAATAAACATTGTAGCGTCTCCCATCCAATAAATCACAATAATCTTTGTGCTTTATTACTATTGATATGAAACAAAGTCTCAGATTTCAAATTACGTCTATTTTTTTTAAGAAATTCAAAAACATACTGTTTTGGTGCTGTGGTGTGAGATCGCAGGAGCAAACATGAATGGATCTTCTCTTCCGCCTTAATACCAGTAACAGCGCGAAATAAACATGAAGGAGCTTCTGAAAGTGTGTTAAAAGATACAGGACAACTTACCGAAATCTGTATCATGTCACATAGAATCGCTCAATCAGTGTTTACAACCGCAGAAAGATGTAAGTAAAACGCTTGTAAATTTCATGTAACGTCACATTTTCCTCAGAAAAACCATATCCAGTGTCCATAAACTCGTTAGTCAGCTAGAAAAATTAACTTTAGAGAGGAGCATTTAGCTAATTATATGCACCACATTGCATAGGATATTCATATTCAATGTTCTTCAATATTTAACGCATGTATGTATGTATGTATGTATGAATAAATCTGGCAAGTTTTTATGCAGCCACTATTTAAATGTTTATATTTCAAAAATCTAATTGGAGTAGAATTATGATTATGTAATTGTAAAGTTATTATAACTTTATTATTATTATTATATATATATAAAAACATAATTTAGTGTCATTTAAGTGTTTGTATACAAATCTGTTCATTTGTACCTTCAATATTAGTAGGCTAATGTAGTATCAACTGACTCCCATAGTTTACAACATTAGTTCAGAAATTAGTTTTCCTTGAGAAAATGTTCCATGTATTATACCTGATACATATCCAAAATAATCAATATTGAATTGAATCGAAAATAATTGAAAATCGAATTGAAAGCTTGTGAATCAATATTTAACGCATGTATGTATGTATGAATAAATCTGGCAAGTTTTTATGCAGCCACCATTTAAATGTTTATATTTCAAAAATCTAATTGGAGTAGAATTATGATTATGTAATTGTAAAGTTATTATAACTTTAAATTATGTTTTTTATATATACATATAATAATAATAATAGTGTAATTTAAGTGTTTGTATTAGGGCTGGGCAAATTAACGCGTTAACGCTGGCGATTAATTTTTTCAGTTTAACGCATTAAAAATATTTAACGCAAATAACGCAGCGTCCGTTTTTATATCCATTTTTGCTCAGCGTTACATGATCACCACGCTCTTATTCATGTAAATGCTTCCAAGCGCGACAAGACACAAGAGAACGCGCTGTATGCCAATGTCCTGTGTGTGTGTCAGTGTCCTGTCTGTGTGTGTGTGTGTGTGTGTGTGTCCTGTCTGTGTGGATGCGTCTCATGTCAGCTAATCAAGGGACACACACACACACACACACACACACACACACACACACACATACATTTGACGCATAGATAGACTCGCGTCAGTTTCCTGCTCACATCGAGTTCTCTTTTGCTCTTGAACAAACAATAACACAGAGGATTTTGAGTATTCTCATATTAGGAGTCTTAAATTAGTTAAATAACGTCTTAAATGAACTTAAAGAGTTGTGAGGAAATGAGATGCGCAGGACAGCGCGTGAGATCCGCGACTGTTCTTAAAGTGACAGGAGCACTGATGACGCCTGTCATTAATGTTCATCAAAGAACAACAGGAACAGAGAAAATTGTAGCTTTAATGATGATTCATCTATATTTAATTTATTATTTATGCAGTTAAGGAAGGTTTGATAACTATTACATTTCTGTATAACAGGTAAGGCCATGGGTAAATATAACATTTATTATTTTGGGTTTATGTAAAGATTGTTTTAAGTTCACTTAAATTAAAAGTTGTTTTTTAAAGCCTAATAAATGTTGAAATTGGGAGCTTTCAGTGATACTGTAATGTAACGTCATTAATGTTTCATAGAGACATCAGTATCAGTGATACTGGCCTTCATTCATAAAAATATGCCATTACAACACATATTTAAAATATGCTGCCTAGAGCTGCAACTAACGATTATTTTTTCTGTCGACTAATCTAACGATTATTTTTTCGATTAGTCGACTAATCTAACGATTATTTTTCCAGATTAATCTTATTATTCTTTTTTACTGATTATTGTATTTCAAAGAGGGTAGTGAATTTGTATATTATTTTAACATGAAATCAATGAATGATGACAATATTAATTGTATTTCAGGAAGGGTAGTGAACACTATGTAAATGGAATGGAAAAATTGTTGATTGAAAGACTAACACGACCAGGTCCGCTCGTCATGACGTCACGAACGCATCTTGAGTTTCACTTTCAACATTCAACACTTTTCCACAAAAGGCGGTCTGTCGAAAGTTTACTTGATAAAGTTTTACATATGGATATTTTTCTTACACAAACGTGTCGATTCGCTTCAGAAGGCCTTTATTAACACCCCAGAGCCGCGTGGAGCAGTTATATGATGGACAGATGCACTTTTTATGGAGTTCAAAAACAGAGCAACTATTACTGCTATAATAATGCTTGGATTAGCCTGGACTTTTGTAATATAACTCAGAATTTATTCGTCTGAAAGAAGAATGTCATACACACCTCGGATGACTTGGGGGTGAGTAAATCATGGGCTAATTTTCATTTTTGGGTGAACTTTACCTTTAAGATATCTTATATAGAGCTACAAAATATATATGTCAAAATATTCAGATGTTCTGGGTCTACAATAAATGACAAGCTTCACATGTCACACATCTGTTTTCAGAGAACAGAGTCGCGATAGAGACCGAGATAAGGAGAAGAAGCGTGATCGTGAGGAAGATGAGGAAGAGGCGTATGAACGGCGCAAACTGGAGAGGAAGCTGCGAGAGAAAGAGGCAGCGTATCAAGAGGTGCGGGATCTCTCTGTCTCTGTCTGATCACAATATCGGATGCCTGGCCAGTTTTGAAAGGCCTTTTATTTTCTTTAATTACAGCGTCTGAAGAACTGGGAGCTCCGGGAGAGGAAGAAAGCCAGAGACTACAGCAAGGAGATCGAGAGGGAGGAGGAGCGCCGGCGTGAAATGGTTAAACAGCTTTTTTCCTCTTCCTTATTTTAGGGCTGCCTACTATTGCCTATAGGCTTCTATAGCGCTTTTCACAACACTGATCGCGTCAAAGCAGCTTTACAGACACATCCGATGAACACAACGGCCAGTCAGAGGTGTTTGCGATTCCAGCTCAACTGCAACTCACATTTTTAACATTTCAGTTCCGACTTCGTATCGCGGTCGCGACTTTTGACAACACTACTTTACAGTTATGATTTAAAACGCATTTAAACTAGGGCTGTCAAAAGATTAATCGCGATTAATCGCATCCAAAATAAAAGTTTGTGTTTACATAATATATGTGTGTTAATTATTATTTATATATAAATACTAGGGATGCAACAATACAGTTAGTCCACGTCACATACATTTTTTGTTATTCTATTCTTAGGCGACAGGAACAGCAAGAGGTTAAAGAGAAAAAATATATATTTTTTTGCAATACTCTTTCTTTATTTTACTTAAAAGAATTGAAAAACCTTACTTAAAAAAACCCTTGTACACATTCCTAGTGTATTGGATAATATATAATAAATATATATAAAGATTTACACTGGCAGCTCAGAGCAGTACAGCAGCATTTAAGCATGAAATTGAATGAATGAATGTAAAAATAAAACACTACATAGACTTCACTATAAAATATACATTGATTCTTAGCTGTATTAGTTTTTCAGTCAAGAGCAGTGAGATTTTCTCTTTGTCTTTTGTTGTTGTATTAACATTAAAGGGATATTTCACTCAAAAACTGAAAATTCTGTCATCGAGAAATGAATACAGGTTTGAAACAATATTAGAGTGAGTAAATAATGACATCATTTTAGAGGTGAACTGTCCCTTTAAGGACCGCGTGTTCACTATAGGCTGCGCTGCTGTCAGTTTAAGACCTGCGCGCATCTAATATACAGACACACGCGATTTTACTTTCACTTTAGACATAACCGACTGTGTTTATGTTAACCTTGTGTGTATTTGACAGTATTAGCGCAGTAAGACGACTACTTAGTTCAGTATTCACGTGTTTGACAGGCTTTTAGTGCGCGCACTCTGAAAAGCGCATGTTAAAACCGCGCACGCGAATGAAACCGACAAGGCTTTAAAACGCATGCAAATAATGAACTTTCATGATTGTGAATAACTAGTGTTCCGTGAGTATAACTCCACCACTAACGTGTGATGTGAACGTATGTCGTGTTGTTCAGTATTGGGATGGAGGCAAATTATAGAATTTGTAGAAAAATTATTAAATGCGAAACCGAAAAAAACGCAATTCACGAGCGCGTATTGAACTGTGAATGCCGTAACGAACGGTTCAATATTATATTGAGAATTGTGGCATCCCTAATAAATACACACAAGCATGTATATATTTAAGAAAAAAATATTATTTTTATATATAAAACATTTATATGTATATATATTATAGATTATATAAATGTATATACATGCAAATATTTCTTAAATATATACATGAATGTGTGTGTGTGTGTATTTATATATAAATAAAAATTAACAGAGTACACACACATATATTATGTAAACACAAACTTTTATTTTGGATGCGATTAATCGTGATTAATCTTTTGACAGCCCTAATTTAAACGCATTGTATTTTGGTCATAATTTAGACTTTAAAAAAAAATCTAATTTCAGCTTTTATCTCATAATCATAATTTCAATTTTGAAATCATAATTTTTAAAGTCCTGATTTTAACTGCTCATCTCACAATGACTTAGCATGTCATATTTTTGACTTTTTATCTAATAATGAGGACTTTTAAAATCATATTTTCAATATTTTATCTTATAATTATGACTTGGCATGTCGTATGTTTGACTTTTTATCTAATAATGAGGACTTTTAAAATCATATTTTCAATATTTTATCTTATAATTGTGACTTGGCATGTCGTATGTTTGACTTTTTATCTAATAATGAGGACTTTTAAAATCATATTTTTAAATTTTATCTAATAATGAGAACTTTTTAAATAATTTTTTTGACTTTGGACATTTCAAATCATATTTTTGACTTTTTTCTAATAATGAGGACATTTCAAATCATATTTTCAACATTTTATCTTATAATTATGACTTAGCATGACGTATTTTACTTTTTATCTAATAATGAGGACATTTAAAATCATATTTTCAACATTTTATCTTATAATTATGACTTGGCATGTCGTATGTTTGACTTTTTTCTAATAATGAGGACTTTTAAAATCATATTTTTGACTTTTTATCTAATAATGAGGACATTTAAAATCGTATTTTCAACATTTTATCTTATAATTATGACTTGGCATGTCGTATTTCTGACTTTTTATCTAATGAGGACTTTTAAAATCATATTTTCAACATTTTATCTTATAATTATGACTTAGCATGTCGTATTTTCGACTTTATCTCACTATTATGACTTTTAAAATCTTATTTTCATCATTTTATCTTAAAGTCAAACATACGTCATGCTAAGTCATTATAAGATAAAATGTTGAAAATAAGATTTTAAAAGTCATAATAGTGCGATAAAAAGTCAAACATACGTGATGCAAAGTCATAATATCTCACTATTATGACTTTTAAAATCATATTTTTGACTTTTTATCTAATAATGAGGACTTTTAGAATCATATTTTCAACATTTTATCTTATAATTATGACTTAGCATGTCATACTTTCGACTTTATCTAATAATGAGGACTTTTAAAATCATATCTTTAACATTTTTCTCTCAATTATCATAATGACTTAAAATGAGCTACTACTAGAAAGATCTTTAGTCTGGGGCAGCTCTAGTGTATTTAAATCAGCAATTCAGCCTGATCTATTTGGGCTAAAACGCATGTATATTATGGAGGATGTTTCTGTTGAAATTTCTGAATGTTTCTGTCATTATCATCCTCTCAGGCTAAAGAAGGGAAACGGCTGAAGGAGTTTCTGGAAGACTATGATGATGACAGAGACGACCCAAAATACTACAAGTGAGTTCTGTGTGTCACATTTAGATCTGAAATTGCATATTACCTTGATAGCTGATGTCTGTGTAGTTTACTTCCCTAAGGGCCTCAAAACAATGACTATCCCATTGTGGCAGCCTGGGAGCAAACAAACAAGATGTTATCTGGCGATTTCAGCCATCTTTGAGTACAGTTAGCAACAGACCATCTGAAAAACCATGAGGTTTTGATGTGACCTGAGTGGTTGCTGTTGCTCTGCTTGGCCTGCAGGGGCAGCGCTCTTCAGAAGCGACTGCGGGACCGAGAGAAGGAGATTGAGCTGGATGAGCGGGACAGGAAACGGGAGAAGGAAGAGCTGGAGGAGATCAGACAGAGGCTGCTAGCAGAAGGACATCCTGATCCGGACGCTGAGCTGCGCAGGGTGAGTTACACACTCTTACTGTTTGCAAAAATACACTTCAAATATGTTTATTTTTTATTTAAATACATTTTAATCAAATATATTTATTTTCATAATAATTGAATGACACTCCAAAACTTTGCGTTTATATGATATAAACGTTCTAAAACTCACTTCCACCAATATGGATCAATGATTGTGATGACATCACTCTGAACGATTTTCTGTCCAATCAAATGCTCTCTAGAATCTGAAGCCCCGCCCCCTAGATTATAAACAGACACTGAAGCTGCGGCTGAAATCGGTCACTTGTTCACACATTTACTATTTTCTAAATGGCACATGGTGATAGTGCATAGGGGATAGGGAACGATCAGACAGTGCACTATATAGGGGATATGGAACGATCAGACAGTGCACTATATAGGGGATATGGAACGATCAGACAGTGCACTATATAGGGGATATGGAACGATCAGACAGTGCACTATATAGGGGATATGGAACGATCAGACAGTGCACTATATAGGGGATATGGAACGATCAGACAGTGCACTATATAGGGGATATGGAACGATCAGACAGTGCACTATATAGGGGATATGGAACGATCAGACAGTGCACTATATAGGGGATAGGGAACGATCAGACAGTGCACTATATAGGGGATATGGAACGATCAGACAGTGTACTGTATAGGGGATAGGGAACGCTCAGACAGTGCACTATATAGGGGATATGGAACGATCAGACAGTGCACTATATAGGGGATATGGAACGATCAGACAGTGCACTGTATAGGGGATAGGGAACGCTCAGACAGTGCACTATATAGGGGATATGGAACGATCAGACAGTGCACTATATAGGGGATATGGAACGATCAGACAGTGCACTATATAGGGGATATGGAACGATCAGACAGTGTACTGTATAGGGGATAGGGAACGCTCAGACAGTGCACTATATAGGGGATATGGAACGATCAGACAGTGCACTATATAGGGGATAGGGAACGATCAGACAGTGCACTATATAGGGGATATGGAACGATCAGACAGTGCACTATATAGGGGATAGGGAACGATCAGACAGTGCACTATATAGGGGATAGGGAACGATCAGACAGTGTACTGTATAGGAGATAGGGAACGATCAGACAGTGCACTATGTAGGGGATAGGGAACGATCAGACAGTGCACTATATAGAGGATAGGGAACGATTAGACAGTGCACTATATAGAGGATAGGGAACGATCAGACAGTGCACTATATAGAGGATAGGGAACGATCAGACAGTGTACTGTATAGGGGATAGGGAACGCTCAGACAGTGCACTATATAGGGGATATGGAACGATCAGACAGTGCACTATATAGGGGATAGGGAACGATCAGACAGTGCACTATATAGGGGATATGGAACGATCAGACAGTGCACTATATAGGGGATAGGGAACGATCAGACAGTGCACTATATAGGGGATAGGGAACGATCAGACAGTGCACTATATAGGAGATAGGGAACGATCAGACAGTGCACTATGTAGGGGATAGGGAACGATCAGACAGTGCACTATATAGAGGATAGGGAACGATTAGACAGTGCACTATATAGAGGATAGGGAACGATCAGACAGTGCACTATATAGAGGATAGGGAACGATCAGACAGTGCACTATATAGGAGATAGAGTACGATCAGACAGTGCACTATATAGAGGATAGGGAACGATCAGACAGTGCACTATATAGAGGATAGGGAACGATTAGACAGTGCACTATATAGGAGATAGGGAACGATCAGACAGTGCACTATATAGGAGATAGGGAACGATTAGACAGTGCACTATATAGAGGATAGGGAACGATCAGACAGTGCACTATATAGGAGATAGGGAACGATCAGACAGTGCACTATATAGGAGATAGGGAACGATCAGACAGTGCACTATATAGAGGATAGGGAACGATCAGACAGTGCACTATATAGAGGATAGGGAACGATCAGACAGTGCACTATATAGAGGATAGGGAACGATCAGACAGTGCACTATATAGGAGATAGGGAACGATTAGACAGTGCACTATATAGGGGATAGGGAACGATCAGACAGTGCACTATATAGAGGATAGGGAACGATTAGACAGTGCACTATATAGGGGATAGAGAACGATCAGACAGTGCACTATATAGAGGATAGGGAACGATCAGACAGTGCACTATATAGGGGATAGGGAACGATCAGACAGTGCACTATATAGAGGATAGGGAACGATCAGACAGTGCACTATATAGGGGATAGGGAACGATCAGACAGTGCATTATATAGGGGATAGGGAACGATCAGACAGTACACTATATAGGGGATAGGGAACGATCAGACAGTGCACTATATAGGGGATAGGGAACGATCAGACAGTGCACTATATAGGGGATAGGGAACGATCAGACAGTGCACTATATAGGGGATAGGGAACGATCAGACAGTGCACTATATAGGGGATAGGGAACGATCAGACAGTGCACTATATAGGGGATAGGGAACGATCAGACAGTGCACTGTATAGGGGATAGGGAACGATCAGACAGTGCACTGTATAGGGGATAGGGAACGATCAGACAGTGCACTATATAGGGGATAGGGAACGATCAGACAGTGCACTATATAGGGGATAGGGAGCGATTAGACAGTGCATTATATAGGGGATGGGGAACGATTAGACAGTGCACTATATAGGGGATAGGGAACGATCAGACAGTGTACTGTATAGGAGATAGGGAACGATCAGACAATGCACTATATAGGGGATAGGGAACGATCAGACAGTGCACTATATAGGAGATAGGGAACGATCAGACAGTGCACTATATAGGGGATAGGGAACGATTAGACAGTGCACTATATAGGAGATAGGGATCGATCAGACAGTGCACTATATAGGGGATAGGGAACGATTAGACAGTGCTCTATATAGGGGATAGGGAACGATCAGACAGTGCACTATATAGGGGATAGGGAACGATCAGACAGTGCACTATATAGGGGATAGGGAACGATCAGACAGTGCATTATATAGGGGATAGGGAACGATCAGACAGTACACTATATAGGGGATAGGGAACGATCAGACAGTGCACTATATAGGGGATAGGGAACGATCAGACAGTGCACTATATAGGGGATAGGGAACGATCAGACAGTGCACTATATAGGGGATAGGGAACGATCAGACAGTGTACTGTATAGGAGATAGGGAACGATCAGACAATGCACTATATAGGGGATAGGGAACGATCAGACAGTGCACTATATAGGAGATAGGGAACGATCAGACAGTGCACTATATAGGGGATAGGGAACGATTAGACAGTGCACTATATAGGGGATAGGGAGCGATTAGACAGTGCTCTATATAGGGGATAGGGAACGATCAGACAGTGCACTATATAGGGGATAGGGAACGATCAGACAATGCACTATATAGGGGATAGGGAACGATCAGACAGTGCACTATATAGGAGATAGGGAACGATCAGACAGTGCACTATATAGGGGATAGGGAACGATTAGACAGTGCACTATATAGGAGATAGGGAACGATCAGACAGTGCACTATATAGGGGATAGGGAACGATTAGACAGTGCACTATATAGGAGATAGGGAACGATCAGACAGTGCACTATATAGGGGATAGGGAACGATTAGACAGTGCACTATATAGGGGATAGGGAGCGATTAGACAGTGCTCTATATAGGGGATAGGGAGCGATTAGACAGTGCTCTATATAGGGGATAGGGAACGATCAGACAGTGCACTATATAGGAGATAGGGAACGATCAGACAGTGCACTATATAGGGGATAGGGAACGATTAGACAGTGCACTATATAGGGGATAGGGAGCGATTAGACAGTGCTCTATATAGGGGATAGGGAACGATCAGACAGTGCACTATATAGGGGATAGGGAACGATCAGACAATGCACTATATAGGGGATAGGGAACGATCAGACAGTGCACTATATAGGAGATAGGGAACGATCAGACAGTGCACTATATAGGGGATAGGGAACGATTAGACAGTGCACTATATAGGAGATAGGGAACGATCAGACAGTGCACTATATAGGGGATAGGGAACGATTAGACAGTGCACTATATAGGGGATAGGGAGCGATTAGACAGTGCTCTATATAGGGGATAGGGAACGATCAGACAGTGCACTATATAGGGGATAGGGAACGATCAGACAGTGCATTATATAGGGGATAGGGAACGATCAGACAGTACACTATATAGGGGATAGGGAACGATCAGACAGTGCACTATATAGGGGATAGGGAACGATCAGACAGTGCACTATATAGGGGATAGGGAACGATCAGACAGTGCACTATATAGGGGATAGGGAACGATCAGACAGTGCACTATATAGGGGATAGGGAACGATCAGACAGTGCACTATATAGGGGATAGGGAACGATCAGACAGTGCACTATATAGGGGATAGGGAACGATCAGACAGTGCACTGTATAGGGGATAGGGAACGATCAGACAGTGCACTGTATAGGGGATAGGGAACGATCAGACAGTGCACTATATAGGGGATAGGGAACGATCAGACAGTGCACTATATAGGGGATAGGGAGCGATTAGACAGTGCATTATATAGGGGATGGGGAACGATTAGACAGTGCACTATATAGGGGATGGGGAACGATCAGACAATGCACTATATAGGGGATAGGGAACGATCAGACAGTGCACTATATAGGAGATAGGGAACGATCAGACAGTGCACTATATAGGGGATAGGGAACGATTAGACAGTGCACTATATAGGAGATAGGGAACGATCAGACAGTGCACTATATAGGGGATAGGGAACGATTAGACAGTGCACTATATAGGGGATAGGGAGCGATTAGACAGTGCTCTATATAGGGGATAGGGAACGATTAGACAGTGCACTATATAGGGGATAGGGAACGATTAGACAGTGCACTATATAGGGGATAGGGAACAATTAGACAGTGCATTATATAGGGGATAGGGAACAATTAGACAGTGCACTATATAGGGGATAGGGAGCGATTAGACAGTGCTCTATATAGGGGATAGGGAACGATTAGACAGTGCACTATATAGGGGATAGGGAACGATTAGACAGTGCACTATATAGGGGATAGGGAACAATTAGACAGTGCATTATATAGAGGATAGGGAAAAATCAGACAGTGCTCTATATAGGGGATAGGGAACGATCAGACAGTGCTCTATATAGGGGATAGGGAACGATTCAGACAGTGCTCTATATAGGGGATAGGGAACGTTTAGACAGTGCACTATATAGAGGATAGGGAACGATTAGACAGTGCACTATATAGGGGATAGGGAACGATCAGACAGTGCACTATATAGGGGATAGGGAACAATTAGACAGTGCACTATATAGGGGATAGGGAACGATCAGACAGTGCACTATATAGGGGATAGGGAACAATCAGACAGTGCACTATATAGAGAATAGGGAACGATTCAGACAGTGCACTATATAGGGGATAGGGAACGATCAGACAGTGCACTGTATAGGGGATAGGGAACGATCAGACAGTGCACTGTATAGGGGATAGGGAACGATCAGACAGTGCACTATATAGGGGATAGGGAACGATCAGACAGTGCACTATATAGGGGATAGGGAGCGATTAGACAGTGCATTATATAGGGGATGGGGAACGATTAGACAGTGCACTATATAGGGGATAGGGAACGATCAGACAGTGTACTGTATAGGGGATGGGGAACGATTAGACAGTGCACTATATAGGGGATAGGGAACGATCAGACAGTGTACTGTATAGGAGATAGGGAACGATCAGACAATGCACTATATAGGGGATAGGGAACGATCAGACAGTGCACTATATAGGAGATAGGGAACGATCAGACAGTGCACTATATAGGGGATAGGGAACGATTAGACAGTGCACTATATAGGAGATAGGGAACGATCAGACAGTGCACTATATAGGGGATAGGGAACGATTAGACAGTGCACTATATAGGGGATAGGGAGCGATTAGACAGTGCTCTATATAGGGGATAGGGAACGATTAGACAGTGCACTATATAGGGGATAGGGAACGATTAGACAGTGCACTATATAGGGGATAGGGAACAATTAGACAGTGCATTATATAGGGGATAGGGAACAATTAGACAGTGCACTATATAGGGGATAGGGAGCGATTAGACAGTGCTCTATATAGGGGATAGGGAACGATCAGACAGTGCACTATATAGGGGATAGGGAACAATCAGACAGTGCACTATATAGAGAATAGGGAACGATTCAGACAGTGCACTATATAGGGGATAGGGAACGATCAGACAGTGCACTGTATAGGAGATAGGGAACGATCAGACAGTGCACTATATAGGGGATAGGGAACGATCAGACAGTGCACTGTATAGGGGATAGGGAACGATCAGACAGTGCACTGTATAGGGGATAGGGAACGATCAGACAGTGCACTGTATAGGGGATAGGGAACGATCAGACAGTGCACTGTATAGGGGATAGGGAACGATCAGACAGTGCACTATATAGGGGATAGGGAACGATCAGACAGTGCACTATATAGGGGATAGGGAGCGATTAGACAGTGCATTATATAGGGGATGGGGAACGATTAGACAGTGCACTATATAGGGGATAGGGAACGATCAGACAGTGCACTATATAGGGGATAGGGAACGATCAGACAGTGCACTATATAGGGGATAGGGAACGATCAGACAGTGCACTGTATAGGGGATAGGGAACGATCAGACAGTGCACTGTATAGGGGATAGGGAACGATCAGACAGTGCACTATATAGGGGATAGGGAACGATCAGACAGTGCACTATATAGGGGATAGGGAGCGATTAGACAGTGCATTATATAGGGGATGGGGAACGATTAGACAGTGCACTATATAGGGGATAGGGAACGATCAGACAGTGTACTGTATAGGAGATAGGGAACGATCAGACAATGCACTATATAGGGGATAGGGAACGATCAGACAGTGCACTATATAGGAGATAGGGAACGATCAGACAGTGCACTATATAGGGGATAGGGAACGATTAGACAGTGCACTATATAGGAGATAGGGAACGATCAGACAGTGCACTATATAGGGGATAGGGAACGATTAGACAGTGCACTATATAGGGGATAGGGAGCGATTAGACAGTGCTCTATATAGGGGATAGGGAACGATTAGACAGTGCACTATATAGGGGATAGGGAACGATTAGACAGTGCACTATATAGGGGATAGGGAACAATTAGACAGTGCATTATATAGGGGATAGGGAACAATTAGACAGTGCACTATATAGGGGATAGGGAGCGATTAGACAGTGCTCTATATAGGGGATAGGGAACGATTAGACAGTGCACTATATAGGGGATAGGGAACGATTAGACAGTGCACTATATAGGGGATAGGGAACAATTAGACAGTGCATTATATAGGGGATAGGGAACAATCAGACAGTACACTATATAGGGGATAGGGAACAATCAGACAGTACACTATATAGGGGATAGGGAACAATCAGACAGTACACTATATAGGGGATAGGGAACAATCAGACAGTACACTATATAGGGGATAGGGAACAATCAGACAGTACACTATATAGGGGATAGGGAACAATCAGACAGTACACTATATAGGGGATAGGGAACAATCAGACAGTGCACTATATAGGGGATAGGGAGCGATTAGACAGTGCTCTATATAGGGGATAGGGAACGATTAGACAGTGCACTATATAGGGGATAGGGAACGATTAGACAGTGCACTATATAGGGGATAGGGAACAATTAGACAGTGCATTATATAGGGGATAGGGAACAATCAGACAGTGCTCTATATAGGGGATAGGGAACGATCAGACAGTGCTCTATATAGGGGATAGGGAACGATTCAGACAGTGCTCTATATAGGGGATAGGGAACGTTTAGACAGTGCACTATATAGAGGATAGGGAACGATTAGACAGTGCACTATATAGGGGATAGGGAACGATCAGACAGTGCACTATATAGGGGATAGGGAACAATTAGACAGTGCACTATATAGGGGATAGGGAACGATTCAGACAGTGCTCTATATAGGGGATAGGGAACGTTTAGACAGTGCACTATATAGAGGATAGGGAACGATTAGACAGTGCACTATATAGGGGATAGGGAACGATCAGACAGTGCACTATATAGGGGATAGGGAACAATTAGACAGTGCACTATATAGGGGATAGGGAACAATTAGACAGTGCACTATATAGAGAATAGGGAACGATTCAGACAGTGCACTTCTTTAGTACTTCTGAAACCAAACTGGTCACTGTTTTGCTGTTTAATATCTTTTTGTGTGTGTGTGTGTGTGTGTGTGTGTGTGTGTGTGGTGATCAGATGGAGGAAGAGGCCGAGCGTTTACGGCAGCCGCCCGTGAAGCCTGAGCCTGAGCCTGAGGAGAGGGAACACAAACCTTCTCGAGAAGAGCGAGACAGAGGCAGGGACCGAGATCGGCGTAAGCCAGTCGTAGAAACTCACACTCACACTCACACTCACATCCCCTCTGACGATGATGTTGAGGAAGGGGAGGAGCTAGAGGATGAAGAGGAGTCTAAACCCTGCCTCAAGCCCACCATGCGGCCCATCATGGCCGCCCCCTCAGTGTCTTCAGCCAGTGGTAACGCCACTCCGAACACGCCCAGAGAAGAGTCGCCCTGCGGCATAATCATCCCTCACGAGAACTCGCCCCCCGAGGTCCAGCTCCAGGACGAGAACCGCCCTAAGATCGGCCTCAGCCTCAAACTAGGTGAGTTTGAGTTCAGAAAGGTTTTGGATCAGGATGTCAAGGCCAATAACAAATCAAACCAGTTCTTAGTGTCCCGCACTGACACTATTGGATAAGAACAAAACTTAAACTAAACTGAGCTGAATAATACCAATATTGAGCTGCTTTATATCTGAATTTACTTACTTTCATAATTTATGATTTCTGTTACATCAACACTGTTATTTAACAGAAAATAATACCATTGATAATAATTATATTTT
Organism: Gobio gobio; assembly: GCF_949357685.1. Taxonomy (NCBI): domain Eukaryota; kingdom Metazoa; phylum Chordata; class Actinopteri; order Cypriniformes; family Gobionidae; genus Gobio; species Gobio gobio. The sequence goes on from NC_137105.1 coordinate 4,575,284, forward strand.
TATTAAGTAACAACATTTAATGAATTTTGAATTTTTTGAAATTTTTTAATGAAAAATATATTGATAAATATATTCAAAAATAGTATTTGAATAATTATTTAATAATTTTTTAATTTAAGTAGATTTTTTGTTTAATGGAAATTAAGTTGGTTAAATATATTCAAATATAGTATTTGATTGAATGATTTCATTGAATGATTTACTTTTACCATTTTTAAATATATTGTATTCATATTAACTTGATGTTTCATAAATAGTTATTGCACTGAATTGAGTTAAATGTTAATAATAATAACTTTATTTTTTTATTTTATAATAATAATAACTATTTTATATAGCGCCTTTAAAGGCAACTTCTCAAAGCGCTGTACATAAAAAACATAAAATCACAACAGAATATAACAATAAATATATATATATACATACATATATACACACACACACACACACACACACACACACACACACACACACACACACACACACACACACACACACACACACACACACACACACACACATATGTACATATACATACATATACATACATACATATACATAATCACATATATATATGAAAAATAAATAGTACAAAAAGAAAATATAATACAACTAAAAACAACTTAAAATAAAATTACATAAAAGCTTCCCGAAAAAAGAATGATTTTAAGCTGGATTTAAAAATGTGCAAGGAATTTGCATTTTGTAACTCTACAGGCAAGGAATTCCAGAGTTTAGGCGCAAGATTTGATGACATGATGACAATTTTTTCTGTAGTGCTTTAGTTTTGCTTCATAACTAATGAATTTTGCAACTTTGCTAACATTCACACTGTTATTGATTTAAACTGAATCAACTCTGAACTGACTTGAGCTGAACAATGACACTTTTGAGTGCTGCTTGCACAGCTGAAATTTTCATAATTGAAGAACTTTGCTAAATGAATACTGTTATTTTCGTGTTTATTAGGCCCCGTTCACAACGCAAGTCTTAATGCTCAATTCTGATTTGTTGCTCAGATCCGATTTTTTTTTTTTGACTGTTCACATTACCTTTTAAAATGTGGCCTATATCTGATTCCAGTGTGAACTGTTTGAGGTTTCAAACTAACCCGCATGCGCAAAAGAACAATAACAATGACATCAGACGCAGCACGCTGTTGCACTAAAGTTCGGGAGGTTATGGAGGAAGCAAGCATTTTCGCTTTTATTTCAAAATGTTTGTGTAATGGAAGCCGTAACATTAATGAGCAGGTGCTGAAGAGGACAAGAATGAAGAGCAAAATTGGTTATTTTGGCCTTTTGCAGGTTTAACGGCTGACAGCTGGGTTTATCGCCCATAAACACGGCTAATCTCGTTATAAAATGGGCAGGTGATGCGACCACGACCGCTTCTGTTGTTAGAATCATTTGCTTCTTTAAATTAACCTTTAAGACTCTTTACCTTCCTTTGGCACTGAAGCCACGTTCTTCTGTGTTCCCGTTCTTCCATTTCGAGTGCTATTTTTTTCAAAAACGGAGCGATTACGGTAGGATCCTTCTAGTTTAGCTTGAATTGAAGTTTCTCCCCATATACTAATTAGGTCTAACACCTCACTCTCCCTCCATTGACTCGCTCCATCGCTGTTCTCCATATCTAGTCAAGTTTTTAATGTTACTGTCTGTGTCTGTTGTGTCTAGGGCTAACTCGCCGGCGCATAATTGTGACAAATGTCGACGTAGATTGACTTAAAAGTCGCATCAAATCCGCCTTGGTTGTTCACACTGCGGCCACATTGAAAAAAAATCAGATCTGGGTCTGATTCAGGACCACATATGTATGTGGTCTAAATCTGATTTGAAAAAATCAGATCTGGGCAAGATTTGAGTGTTCACACTACCTCTGAAGAAGTCTGACCTGGTCACTTGACCCCCCAAAAAAATCAGATTTGGGCCACTTTTGCCTGCAGTGTGAACGGGGCCTTACTGTGAAGTAATCCATATTGTATAAAGCGAATATGTAAAGAAATGTTTGTTTTTATCCCATCACAAGGTTCATCCGGTAGTCCGGGACAGCCCAGCGTAGCCAAACGGAAGAAGCTGCCGGTGGAAAGCGTCTTCAATCGCTTCGACGACGATGAGGTGGACGAGGCGCCTCGGAAAAGGAAGCTGGTGCCTTTAGACTACGAGGATGAGGAGAAGGGAGTAGATGTGGGAGCGCTGGCCGGCGGCGGCAAAGGAGTCAATACGGAAGAGAAGCGCAAACACATCAAGAGTCTGATCGAGAAGATTCCCACTGCCAAACCAGAGCTCTTCAACTACCCGCTCGACTGGTCCGTCGTCGACACGGTGAGAGTCATGCTTGTCGTTTCATGGAGGGGTTCATGCTTATCTCAAGCTGTGTTTTAATGTTGTATAACTTGTGTTTTTGAATATTTCCGCCATTCGCAGTCACTTATGGAGAAGCGTATTCGACCATGGATCAATAAGAAGATTGTAGAGTACATTGGTGAAGAAGAAGCCACATTAGTTGACTTTGTTTGCTCCAAGGTAAGAACGTTTTCTTCATTAGAGTCTGTGGACTGAATAATGGTGATTCGATTGTGCTTATTTTAAGACCTTTTTATGCTATTCCAAGTGAAATTGACACTTGCAATTGTAGCACACAAAAAGAAAAAAAAGAGTTTTTATATTTATAACCTATGATACAGTTAAGCAACATCACACGACCAAGAGTGCCGTTTTCCTGAATACGATCACGATTGAAAATGTGACACTGATTTCAACACATGCAGGGCTCCAGACTAGGGGTCGACCGATATGGATTTTTTAGTGCCGATACCGATTTTTTTTTCATCTGCCTTAGCCGATGTGACCGATACGGGCTGCCGATTTTCTTGAGCCGATATTTGGAGCCGATACTGCTTTTGCTCCCTTAATTTACAACATAAAAATGACACAATGATCAGGATGATGATTTAAAATTTACAATTTAAAAAAAGGAACATTTATTGAACTAAAAAAAAACAATATTTAACAAATAGTAAAAACAGGTGAGGTAGAACAAGAAAAAAAAAAGTTCAGTGGTGAAAATAAATTCTGAAAATAAATATTTACGCATAAATAAAATAATTACACTATTGCACACAGTATCAACAAGCAAGCAGCATAATAAAGTGCACACTGACTGTGCTATACTTCATTTTAAAACTATTTACAACCTAGTCATTTAATGGTTACGCTCTAAAAAATGCTAGTTAAAAAATAACCCAAGTTGGGTTGAATATGGACTAACCCAGCAATTGGGTTGTTTTGACCCAGCGGTTGGGTTAAATGTTTGCTTAAAACAATCCAATTGCTGGGTTAAAACAACCCAATTGCTGGGTTAAAACAACCCAATTGATGGGTTAGTCCATTTTCAACCCAACTTGGGTTATTTTTAACCCAGAATTTTTTAGAGTGTAGGTGCACTTAACACCAGCGGTAATTCAAGAAAAAATCTCCCAATGCTCCACGTGAAACTTCAGTCTTTCGACCTTTTACCATCGTGTCAATTCTTAATTGATTTTGATTAATATGCGCGAGGGAGGGAGAGCGAGACAGTTTGAAGACGGTGAGAGCTGCCCTGCGGACGCCTGTCTGTAAATAATGCAGGGGAAAAAATATCGGCGATGCCGATACACGTAAAAATCACAAATATTGGCCCGATATGTCGGTCTAACACTACTCCAGACTAACATTTGAGAACACTTGATTTGAAAATGTATCATAAAGTTAATTTAATCATAAAATAACTATTGTTTTGCCTTGTTTTGTTAATAAGTGCAGTTACTAATAATATTACATGTTTGAACTGTTGAACTGCAAAAACCTAATTTTCATAGGGAAAATGTAAATATTCTACTCGTATTAATTGTACCATTTAGGGCTGCACGATTAATCGAAATCGAACCGCAATTGCGATTTGGCTTGTGTGCGATTATGAAAGCGCAAAGGCTGCGATTTTAATGAAATAAATAAGTGCCCAGCGTGTCAGTGAAGAGCGGCTCTGAGATCAGGAGTAAACGCTGCTCCGTCTGAAAGCACTGCGAGTTTGAGCAACATGTGTCAAACATCTTCACAAACTAGTAATGCGAAGTGTTCATAAACCTGCTGTCCAACCAAATACAACATTCAATAACAGGTTTTAACTCACTTCATATCGTCAGTCGAGCTGATGTGGCTTCTTATCACAGAATGCTAATCAGCACTGAATACTTTATTATTATGAAAATACCCGAGAAGGCTTGAAGAACTCAATACACCATATCTTGTCGCAGAAGTATTATCTTCATGTTTAATCAGTGAAAGTGTTTCTATCTTCGTTTTATTCAGCATACAGCCCGAGCTTCACATTAGGGATTTCCTTAAAACAAACGATTACTTCTCTGGCGCAAATGCTTAACTCCAAGAGTCGCGACCAAAGCCGATTCGATAGACCGCTGTTCGCCAGCTTCTTTGTTTACGAGTATCGCGCGGAACCGCCGCAACTCTGCCGTCATTATGTTAAGCCCGCCCACCGACTCTATACACGATGTGATTGGCCTGACCAGAGTTTGGTTTTTCCAGCTCGCAAGCCAACGACCCTGACTGTAAATTAGATTTGTTGCCGCTAGGGTGCGTCTAGATTTCTATCAAGGCTACAGCCGTGTATCTTTTGCCATGAAACATTAGTGAGCAAATCTGCCTGTCAGTGGTTTGGCCAATTATCTGTTTACATACAGACAGCAGGGTTTCCGTTGTCCGGTAATTACCGGACATTGGCCGGGAAAAAAATTAAATGTCCGAAAAAATTAAATCTTTTCGGTCAAATTGTCAGATTAAAATTTCAGATTAAAATCTGACAAATAGCTCTCCAAATCTGACAAATAGCTCTCCAAGAATATGCAGAACCAGCGATCAGAAGGATTGTTTGCCATTTTACAAGCCTTCTGCGGACACCGCTCCTCTTATCGATACCGTAAGCCTGCGACGTGATGCCCTCGCTGTCATGACAGCGCTCCGTGGCTATGGAGGATTGCATTTCTCCACAGCCTGCGAAGTCCTCATATGTGATTTCAGCGAAATGTATCCAGAGTGGACCAAGCTCGCCAAGATAGCCTGTGTAATCCCTGTCTCGAGTGTTCCTGCAGAGAGGGGGTTCTCACTGCAGAATCGGATCAAGACGAAGCAGCGAAGTCGCCTTGCGGAGAACAAGGTTACGCGGCTTATGCGCATTGCAAGTTGTGGAGAGACACTGGGAACTTTTGATTTTAAGTCGGCAGCTGCACAATTCAGCACTGCAAAAAAGCGTAAAAAGTAGCCAAAAATGACGCGAGACAATGTTATAGGCCTAGTCATTTGTTTGTTCAAGTTCATTTGACAAGGAGTCATTTACACGGTGGCCAATTTAAATGTTACCAACTAAATGAGACATACTGAGTTTATAATTAAATTTGCTTGAGTAAAAACAATGCTATATTCGGATATTTTATGTGGGGAAGGGGGGTTGGTTTGTTAAACTATGAAATGTGAAACCATAGTAAAAAAAATTGGTTGATTGACGCCAATCGGACGTTCATGTTTTTTTCCCCGTCTATTTGAAAGTTAGGCTAATAAACATGTTGCATATACGGCCTGATTATGTCATTTTTTTAAGTTACATAAACTGCTTTCAGTTTTCCTCAACTTGAATAATTAAGAGGCGATATTTGACCGGCATATCATCAAAATGTCCGGAAAACGAAACCTCTGCCGGTCACTTTGACCGGCACCATTTTTTTCTAGCGGAAACTCTGACAGACAGAGGTGAGTGAGCCGCTTACTGTGGTGATTTATTAGTCATCGGAAAGTCAAAATGCGATGATAACTCAGTTTATATGAATGAACTGTACGTAACACTAGCTATCGTGCCTGTAAAGCGAGGTCACAGTATAGTTTTAGCATCCCTGTTGTTTAAAACGTGTATCACGATTCATTTAACATCTCAACCGTCTTGAATCGTGTCAGTAGCCGCGTTTCCATTACCCTTCAAATTGCGCAAATTGAAATTGCGAATTGAAAATACGCCCAATGGAAACGCGTCAATTTCGCAAAAACTCCCATATATCGCATAAAAGTTTTTACGCTCACATGACGTGGTTTTTCAGGCAATTCGAAAAAGGAAATTTTCGCAAAACTGCAATAGAAACAGTTTTTTCGCATTTACAGGTCATCTGGTCCGGTCACGCATTGCTCTCACATAGGGCCTACATATAATTTTTTTCCACTCAAGTATGTCTAATAACGAGATCTTATGTCATTATATTTTCTCCTAAGGAAAGTGGCGTAACTTTATAATGACGGACCCCGGTGCAACCACAAATATCATAACTATCTATAGGTCTACTGTAATTAAGACATATATTCAAGAAATGTAGCTATTAAAACAGAAATATAGTTCAGCCTTGCTCAAAGACTGAGGAACGACGATCTTGGTTTGCTTCTTATTTATTAAATATACAGCCAAATAGTTGATTAAACATTGATCAAAATTAAAAAACAATTTATACAAAACGAAATTTCTAGAAAACACAATTCACAAAATGTCTCCAGACATCTGATTATGTGCCTTACTCATGCTGCTCACTTTTCATAATCAACATATGAAATTAAAAGATTATAATATTTAGACATAGCCTAACTATATGAAACTAAATAGGCTACGTTTTCTTTAACCCTCTGTCCAACGAAGTCGTCGGTGCCTTTTGATGGATTTTTTCCTTATTCCATTTCCAGCGGAAACTCACAATACTCCGTCATTCTTAGCCATACAGATAGGCTAAGTGCAAGACATAATAATAAACAGTAAACTGTCTACTTTTATTTGTGTACACTCACAAGCAAAGCCCGTGGACTCAGGGAACAGATTATTTTGCACTCCAAACGCTGTCTTCATTTCAAAAATATATTTTGTTTATTAACACAAATTAGGTATCATTTGAAAGCTTACAAACTCAAAATTCATCCTGTGAAAACCGTTTTGAAATCGGACATTGTGTTGCCATGGAAACGTTACTCTAAATTATTCTAGTGGGCTCCTCCCCTAGTGGGCGCTGTCATGTTTCATATTACAACAATTATTTTAACTATTTTATATTCAAAATCTTTTCCAATCTTGACAAAACGCATATTGTCGGAAAGGTCTGAGTCTCAAGGGTCCATATTTGGTGACTGTTTTGTGATGGAAGTAATATTTGGACAGAAATTTACAGGAAAATGCATCAAAACAACAATAAATGGAATTTGAATGACACCCGGTGGCTATTTTTGGTACAGCACCCTAAACAAAATCTCATGGGGACTTCAATTTTTGTGATATCAACTTCAAATTTGGAACACAAATTGGTTAGACATATGGCTTTGATTTTATAGTAATTTTAGAGTAAATTCTTTTTTGTAATATATATATTTTATATGAAATAAAAAATATTTAGTACAGTATTTTTCATTTACAATAAAATTTAAACTTCCATAACTATTTCATACTTTCATATTTTGAATTGCTTTCACTTCAGCAATAATCTGCAGAATGTCGTCTTTAAAACGAGACCAAACTTTGGTCTATATTCCAAAGCATTCTTGAATTACAGCCCTTTAAGTTTGGATAGTGCATTTTCATGTGTATTCTCAAAAAGGGGGATGACAGTCAAAGGATTAAACGCAAAGTTTTTCATTTCAAAAGCATTTCTAAATTCAGTTTATATTTCCAACAAACGAAATTCCAAGCCAAAATAACGAAGTGGTAAAAAAACCTTTGAGTTACCACCATGAAGATTCAAACTTTTCGCTCGTCTCTGCATGTGGCAATGCGTCACAATAACCTGCGTACGTAAAAGTCGATCATTCTTTACAGATGATGATATGTTTGGACAGAAGACGAGTTCATAAAAAACAACAGAATATAAAATGCCACAATTTATCTAACACCTCATATGTGGCGCTCCAGTATAAGGTGCTTTCCTTGCCATCAGTGCTTGGATAACACACACGTCTCTTACTATTAATAATAATGGCGTGCGGTGGCTGGGATATACATAAACCTAACAACATACGTAGCATAATTTTTTGAAATGATTTATCACAAGAGGAAAAAAATTGTTTTAGTCGCATAACATCAGTTAATGGAAACGCTGTCATTTCGCAATATTTTTTTATCGACTTTTAGAAAATATCGCAAAAGTTTTGCGCAAATCTGTAATGGAAACGCGGCTAGTGAATCATTATTACATCCCTACTCTTCACATACAAAATTAGTAACATTGTTGTGTAAATGTGGGCTTGTGTTGTGACACGTTCTGAACGAGTTGATTTAAATCTCTGTAACTGCTCCGTACCAAATGCATTTTATCCAAAGTGACTTACATATGAATCAATAAGTCTTTAAAGAACAACTGCTACTGTTTCCTCTCAGGTGATGGCCCACAGTACACCACAAGGGATCTTAGATGACGTCGCGATGGTAAGTTTCACACCATTTTCAAGAGTACGATTGTGTCGATCACATTATCTAACGCCTTGCCCTCGTCTCCTCAGGTGCTGGATGAAGAGGCCGAGGTCTTCATAGTTAAAATGTGGAGGCTATTGATTTATGAAACCGAAGCCAAGAAGATCGGACTTGGGAAATGAACAAGCATTGAACGCAGATGAACTTTGCTTTTTACTTCCCGTTTGGGCTGGACAGCTCATCTAGGTTTAAAAACAACTTGGGAAACTCGACCATTTCCAACCATTGGAGTTAATAAATATTGAGCCGTTTCATTTCTCACGTCCCAGACGCCTCCGATAAGACTGCGGCAGCCGCGAGCACCGACTCGAAACGTCTGTTTTTAAGCTACCGAGGGGAAGAGGTCTGATTTCTCAGGGCCGTTCTTCGGTGTAGCGTCATCTTGCCCGGTTTAGCGGTTCTTTCTGTGAGTACCCGTTGTAAATTCCTACTGTATTGATTGCCAATCACGTCTGGGTTGTGATTTTTACCATTTCTGTTCGTTTGGTCGCCCTCACCAACCGTACCAAAGAGTTTTCCCCAGTTGTTTCGCTAAAACAAAACCAGTTGATTGGACCCCAACACTGTTCAGAAGGTCTCTCGCTAAACTGAATTACATGAAAACGATTGTCTTTGTTTTTGTACTTATCAGTGGATGTGTTTTGAATAAAAGTGAATTTTTTTTTTTTAGTAAAATCATTTCGTGTGTGCATATTACTGTGTTCTGTCCTGGTTTCAGTTTTGAAGCTGCACGTTAATTCCTGCATATTTACTTGCTTAAATTATATTATTTTGTATAGATCATTGCTTGCAACAGACCAATCGCTGGGAGCTCGAGACAACAATTCGGCAACGAAATACGTGATTACTGTACGTATTGGTTTGGGGGACACCGAAGGCGCGTATCGACCGCAAAGGGGGCGATCGTGAGCACCCTTCTGAGACCTAAATGACAAATGGGACACCCTACGGTCTCGTGGACTTAATGGACATGCGCACGTGGCAGCCATTTTAAGTCCACAAGACAAAAAGTGCAAGGGTTTAGGGTGCCATTTGGGACACGGCCTAAAGGCCTGTTCACACCGGGACGATTTTCGTGCGCGTTTATCGCCGACGTTTAACGCCTCGTGACTAAACAATGGGCGCCAATGTGAGTGTTCACATCGACGCGTAAAACGCCAGCCGTAAAAGCGTCATTTAAAAAAAAACGCCTCGGGTTCGTTTTTTTATTTTGACGCGGCGCGTTAAAAACTGGCCGTCCAATGAGATCGGCGCTTTTGTTCACGTGCCTGGAGCTGCTGAAGTGACAGTAAAACACGACTTGGTGGCGCTCAAGCACAAAATCGGTCTTGCCGAGCACACATTGATATGAAGAAGAAGTAGTAAGTAGACAAAGAAGAAGATGAACTGCTAATGCTGCTTGCCAGTTAGCAAAAAGTGTGTGAATGGTTTTGCCATAGACATAATATATCTGTGGTTTTGGCAAGCACGTAAATACTGTCTCTCCTCTTCTTCTGTGTGACAAGCGAGTGTCAGAAGCGTAAGTGCCGCAGCGCCATCTTGTGTACCGGGAGCGCATCTACTGAATGTGCCCGTTCACTCGGCGCATCGCCAGTGAAAATCGATTGGGTGTGAACACTCAAGACGCGCCGAAAAACGTCACGAAAAACGCTGGCGATAAGCGCGTGCGATATTCGTCCCGGTGTGTACAGGCCTTAAGGCTGCGTTCCACTCCTCCACTTTTAGACACACACTTGCAAACTTCCCTAAGCACTTCCCCTTGGGGGAATCCCCGCCGCCATTTTGAAGTGCGTTCCACTTCGTGAAGTTTATGTTCACTTCAGGCAGCTTCATATACCACAATGCAACACGAATGTGACGTCACCGCATATCACGTTTAATTTACCTCACCACAAACAACTCTTATGATATTTTAATTGTTTATCACTGACTTGGCGGACATGCGCACGCGGCAGCCATTTTAAGTCCACAAGACCAAAAGTGCACATAAAGTAGCACGGCACAATTCATTTAATTTTTAATCGTGATTTATAATTATGGATGCCACAATTCCCAGCAATTGGGAATCGTTGCGCAATTACAAAACAAATGTCCACTTGGGTTATTCTGCATGCTTAAGATGTTTTTCTTTCTTTCTACAGGTCAAGGTTTTTTATATTTTTTTAATTTAAGTATAACGTTATAATATCATGTATATTTTTAGAAATCAAACTAATGTATAGTTGATATTTGAGGCTTAATGCTATAGAAAAGTAATAAAAGGTTTTCAGGAAGAATGTTTTCATATATAACTATGGCATGCAGTCGCTTCAAACAATGGTATAAAGCTATTCAAAACATCATTCAATGTAAATTGTGATAATAGTCATTAATAATCGCAATTACAATTTCTAAGAATTAATTGACAATTATGATTTGTCATCATTGTACAGTCTACAAACATGTCGCACCCGAGTAACACTGCCGTTTGATTGGTAAGATTTTTTTTATGTTTTTAGAAGAAAAACAAGGCTGCATTCATTTTATTAAAAAAACACTACTATTGTGAAATATTAAAATGTAAAATAAATTGAATATATAGTAAAATGTAATTTATTCCTGTGATCAAAGCTGAATTCATCATCATTACTCCATTCTTCATTGTGTCACATGACCCTTCAGAAATCATGTTAAAACGGTTGTCATTTTTTTTTTTCAGGATTCTTTGATGAATAGAAAATTCAAAAGAACAATTTATTTCAAATTTAACATTATAAATGTCACTTTTGAAAGATTTTATGCATCCTTGCTGAATAAATGTATTATTTTCTTTAAGTTGTTTCCCCCCCAAAAAATCTTAATGACCCAAAACCTTTGAACGGTAGATGTTGCAAAAGCTTTCTATTTCAGATCATTTGAACTTTTTATTCATTAAAGAATCCTAAACAATGTTTTACACAACTATTTTCAACATTGATAACTATCATAAATGTTTCTTGAGCAGCAAATCATCATATTAGAGTGATTTGTGAAGGATCATGTGACACTGAAGACTGGAGTAATGATGATAAATTCAGCTTTGATCACAGGATATAAATTACACTTTACTATATATTCACATAGAAAACACTTATTTTACATTTTAATATTTCACAATATTAGTTTTTGTATTTTTAATAAAACAAATGCAGCCTTGGTGAGCAGAAGAGACCTCTTAAAAACATTAAAAATCGTACCGATCTCAAACTTTTGAATGGCAGTAGATCCAAGTCGTACAGTGTGATTTGTAATATGTGGGAATAAATATGCACAACTTCCAACAACTTTCCAGAATTTTACTGAGATTGAAGCACAACTTAATTCACAGAAAATTACAACTGCAAAATCAGAAGTTTTCACTCTGCATCGTTGAACGTTAATATTGATCATGGTTGTGACGGTTTAAAAGGCCACCGGTTTAAAAAGAAAAAATCATCAGGTTTTCACGGCTTTATGATGTTTGTCTCTTAATTTGCTGCGACGTCACTGGTTGGTCGCTTCCATACAAAAACAGTTTATGTGAATCCATTTCTGCACTGAAGGAGTTGTTGGTTTTTCGTCTAGTCCTCTGTTTTGGCTTCCATTTCCTCTGCGTCGTCGTCTCCATCCACCTCTGCGTTCTCCCGCTCCAGACGCTCCAGCTGCCGCTGCAGTTCTGTCTCATCTGTGTCCGTCACCACTTTGGGCTGAAACATTCACGTATGAGAAGGCATTCAGGACAAATACATTTATAAAACATTGGTACTTTTGGGTCCTTTTAGGGTTAGTTTAAAGCAGAGGTGGACAGTCACTAAGTACATTTACTTGAGTACTGTACTTAAGTACACTTTTTGAGTATCTGTACTTTACTGGAGTATTATTTTTTAGGGATACTTTTACTTTGACTTCACTACATTTGAAAGACAAATATACTTTTTACTCCACTACATTTCTATCAAAGTCAAAAGTCATTTCTGTAGCAGCTTTGAAAGTAAGTGGATGATTTTTTCTTCTTTAAAAGGTTTTTATTTATTTATGTAGGGTCATGTGAAGTTTCCTAACAATTTTTTGAACATTGATCAGTTTATAGCAAAATGGAAAAAGACGGTTCCTTGGCACAGTGTGTGCATCATGGCCATACTTAAAGTGTGTTTCAGTTTTCTCAAAAGATTAATGATTAGTTTAGTTGGCATATACTTGACGCATGTCTCATAAAATGTAAAAAAGGTAAATGTCTGGGAGAAAGAGAAGAGTAAACAGTTGGGAGAATATCGGATGTGTATCAGAGTATAGGATCTGTGCATTCTGCCTTAAAGTGACAGCAGCTTTGTAAAGAGCGTTGTAACTTTTATACAAGTATTGAAATGAGTTTAAGGTGGTTGTGTGCTAGCATGTTGGATGGAGCATCACTGACTGGCTTAAACCACCATGATGGCATAGAGTGCATTAATACAACAATGCAACAGTAATAAAATAATGCATTGACATACAAAAGGAAATGTACTTTTGATACTTAAGTACTTTTAAAAACAAATACTTCTGTACTTTTACTTAAGTAAAAATCTGTTTTTAGACCTTTCACTTGTAACGGAGTAATATTTGACCAGTAGTACTTTTACTTTTACTCAAGTAATAGAGTTGTGTACTTTGTCCACCTCTGGTTTAAGGGGTGGTAAAACACGATTTCACTTTTCTAACTTTAGCTAGCGTGTAATGTTGCTGTTTGAGCATAAACAACATCTGCAAAGTTACAACGTTCAAAGTTTAAAGCAAAGGGAGATATTTGCTTTTAAAGAAATCAATTTCTAAGGACTACAGCAAACGGCCGGTAGGAACTACAGACATTCCTCCAGGGTTGCTGACATCACCAGCCCCAATATTTACATAAACCCCTCCTCCGAGAATATTAACCACTTCAGCTCTGCACCCCCTCACTGACCCACCCATTGCATCATCATAATCATTTGAAAAAAATCTATAAGTTGTACAGCACAAAACTAGACATATATGGTCTCGTTTGAAAGATTAGAACCTCAGCTTTCTTGACAACCCAATCACTTTTGCATTTATGTTACAAAGAAAAAGATAATAAGGTCTGAATTTAACCCCCCCCCCCCCCTTGAGAAAATCATTTGAATAATATTACATTTCATATTTATATCACACAATCTCACCAAAAGTAGACAAGTCATATTTATAGTTTGAGTTTTGAACAAATCTTTCTTTTGAGCCGATTCACAGAATCAAACTTTAGTTCTGGGTTGATGACGCAAGACACACATCCAGAGAGGAAAAATAGGCCCTGTCCCAAATGGCAAACTTCATATGCACTTTTGGTCTTGAGGACTTAAAATGGCTGCCGCGTGTCCGTCAAGTCCACGAGACCGTAAGGTGTCCCATTTGTCAATTTCGGTCTCAGAAGGGTGCTCGTGAGCGCCCCCTTTGAGGTCGATATGCGCCCTCGATGCGCACTGGTGTGGGTTACACAGCGGACTTCTTCCCGGCAGTCAAAGCGACGTTATGTCATGAAAGTGCGGACTCAGAGGAAGACCGTGAGGGTTTAGGGTGCCATTTGGGACAGGGCCTTAGCCTTTTCATTCATGCCCGACTCAAAAAGAACCAAATGAGCCGGTTCTTCGGCAGTCAGAAACGACTCAAGTGGTCCGTTTTGATTTGTTAATTTCTAACCAGTTCTTTGGTTCAGTACCCATCTGCACGTGTACGGGCTCATTCGGTGCTAAGCGAGAAGCATACATGCGATTAGGGATGAAACGATTAGCGGTTTCACGATAAACCACGATAAAATTTAGTGACAGTTAGTAATATCGTTTAAAATTTAATTGTCATTAAAACCACGTGTGATTATCACGATTTTGAAAACTCGCTGTAAATCTTGTCCAGTCAGCGAGCAACGCTGTTTTCTGAATGAGAAGAAATGGCAGAAGGCAGTGACAGCACTCGGGGGATTGTTCAGCCTTCTAAAGGACCAAATCTGAGGCGTTGTCATATTTTGGCTTTTACAAAAGTCCTGAGGGAAACTTAATCGAAGAGTCACCCTGTCTGCAGAACATGCCAGAAGAAAGTCGCTGTAATAGATGGAACACTTCAAAACTACGAACGCAAGGCAAGTGGACTTTGACCTCACCAAAACTACGTCTGGGAAATAATAACATGAAGCGAACGAACAAATTCAGACAAGACTAGGGTGACATTTAAGGGATAATCAGGGTTTGACATTAAAGGGTTAGTTCACCCAAAAATGAAAATTCTGTCATTAATGACTTCCCCTCATGTCGTTCGACACCCGTCAGACCTCCGTTCATCTTCAGAACAGAAATGAAGATATTTTAGTGTAAATCTGATGGCTCTGAAAGTCCTCCATTGGCACACTTTACACTCTCAAGACCCTTAAAAGGTACTAAAGACGTCGTTACAAAGTCCATCTCACTACAGTGGTTCTACAATAACTTTATGAATCGGCGACAGTAGTTTTTGTGCGCAAAAAAACCCTAAATAACGACTTACATAGTGATGACGATTTCAAAACACGGCCTCATGAAGCTTCGAAGCGTTATGAATCAGTGAGTCTATTCAGCGGTTTGAATCGCCAAATTTCAGCAGTTTGACACGCGATCCGAATCATGATTCGACTCAGTGATTCATAACGCTTCGAAGCTTCATGAGGCCGTGTTTTGAAATCGTCATCACTATATAAGTCGTTATTTAGGGTTTTTTTTGCGCACAAAAACTATTGTTGCCGATTCATAAAGTTATTTTAGAACCACTGTAGTGAGATGGACTTTGTAACGACGTCTTTAGTGCCTTTTAAGGGTCTTGAGAGTGAACCGTGCCATTGAGCCAATGGAGGCCTTTCAGAGCCATCAGATTTCAACTAAAATATCTTCATTTCTGTTCCGAATATGAACGGAGGTCTGACGGGTGTCGAACGACATGAGGGTGAGTAATTAATGACAGAATTTTCATTTTTGGGTGAACTAACCCTTTAAAAGAACGATTCGTTTAAGAATCGAACATCACAAATTATTCTGAGAGGTCTAAACTCATTTTGGTGTAAAATACCGATTTTAAAACACTGCTTCATGAAGCTTCGGAGTGTATCGAATCAGCGGTTCGGAGCGCCAAAGTCACGTGATTTCAGCAGTGAAATTCAGTGGCGGTTTGAATCCAAATCATGAATCGACTCACTGATTCGATACACTCCGAAGCTTCATGAAGCAGTGTTTTGACATCAGTTATCACTATACAAGTCGTTATTTAGTTTTTTGGCACACAAAAAATATTCTTGTGGCTTTATAATATTAATATTAAACCACTGTACTCACATGTACTGATTTAAATATGTGTTTAGTACATGAATGGATCTTGAGAGTGCAAATGTCATTGCTGCCAATGCAGGCCTCACTGAGCCTTCAGATTTCAACAAAAATGTCTTAATTTGTGTCCTGAAGATGAACGGAGGTCTTACAGGTGTGGAACAGCATGAGGGTGAGGAACAAATTACATTATTTTCATTTTTGGGTGAACTAACCCTTTAAGAGTCTATGATTGGACCATTATGGCTGTGGTTATTATATTTCTAGCATGTTGTATGTTTGACAACAGTTCTTCTAACCCTGATTGATGGAGTGTGTAGCATTTCTTAAACAACCATGTAAGAAAACACATCATGGCCATATTCCAGGATGACAATGTCAAGATTCATCAGCTCAGACTGTGAAAGAATGGTTGGGAGAGAGCATGAAGAATCATTTTCACGCATGAGTCCAGAGCTAAAATTCATTGAAAGTCTTTGGGATGTGCAGGAGGAGACTGCTGGACTCTTGCATTGCCAATACAAGATCTCAAGACCTACTAATGGAAATAACATTCATTTCCATCAAGAGGCGCATCCGTTTTTTGGCACTCCAATCAGGGTTAGAAGAACTGTTGCCAAACATATAACATAATAATCACTGCAATAATGATCCAGTCAACTTTTTTTTGGGCCGGGTAGTGTATAATCTTTGCTATTTAGTAAATTTATGATGCTCGGAAAGTTTCTGACCTCCATCTGGACATTGAAGACTCCTCGTTTCTCCTCGATCCGCTCCTTGATGGCGATCATGGCCTGGTTGAGCACCGACAGACCCTCTGTGCGCTCCAGAGTCGTGGTGGTCATGACGTATCGCGGCGGTGCAATCAGATTTATCTGAGAGAAATAACACGTTTCTAATTACAGAATCTGCGGATCATGAAACTGGTGCTGAAACACAGCAGAATATAAAGCAGGAACCTTGATAGGCATGGCCTCTGTGGAGCAGTTAAGCCCCTCCCTCAGAGCGTCTTTGACCGCGTCAATGCCTTCATATCCGTAACACGCCACCTCAATGTCTGTTGATGGGTTAAAAGGAAACATACATGAATGTATATGGCATAACATATGGCATATATGAGATAGTGACATATATCTCAGGCACCGCACTAGCCATTATTTGTAGGAAAAGGAGACGTAGGCGTGTTATCCAAGCATTAATGGCAAGGAAAGCCCCTTATACTTGAGAGCGGCCATGTATGAGTTGTTTTTGGGAGGTTTCCAGATTAACAGATCTTTTTTTTGAGCTGTGCAATGCAATAGGGCCATAAATAAAGAACTTTCTTGTCTTCTGTCCAAACATACCGCGCCATCTTTAAAGACTGATCATGTGTCTTGCGTACACCAGATGACCTGTAAATGCAAAATGCCTAAAAAATCACCTCGTGCGGCCGTAAAATGTTTTATTCCGATATATAGGAGTTTTTCCATTAGGTGTATTTTCAATTCGAAATTGAGCATTCGAAGTTCCAAAGAGGACACTGACAACGCACTGACCGACAGGACAGAGCAGGTTACGTTTAATATGAAACAGAATATGAATATGATATTTAATATGACATTTTTTTTACAGAAATGTAAACAATTCTGTTTTGTGGCTCTTTAATGTGTGGTGACAGGTCGCTGTAGCGCCTCAGTTAAAGCTGCTCATGAACAGATCTTCCTTCTAGTTAATAATCAAATAAACATGAATGAACTTCAGAAGGAATGTTGTTTCAACCGCGGAAAGACATCAGTATACACCGTTTCTCTTGCTTGCTTTGTCAGACAAAATGGCGGATTATGATTGGTCAGATCGCCTGTCAATCAAACTCCTAGCGAAGGGTGAATTTCAATTTGCGCAATTTGAAGGGTGAAGTGTGATTTGAGTAAAAAAAAAGCTATATATAAATGTAATGCATTATTATTAATTTGATCAATTTAATGCATATTCATTTCTTTGCAAAAATTCTTACTGACCCCAAACTTCTGAATATATATACTGTATATAGCAATTTTAAGGTTAATGAAACTCTATAAGCTTTATATGTATTTATGTAACAGGAGTATGAATTTTCAAAGTCTGCAAAGCCAGGAATAAAGTATGAACAAGATTAGTATCATATTCATCCGCAGCAACGCAGAGCAGAAGCACAACCAAAACAATGTTGCAATGCATGCAGTAAAAGTTACATAGTGTACCTTTAAATAGATAATAATCATAGTAAGTGCTTGTTCAGGTTGTGGATTAGTTAAAAAATATCAAATAAAAATACTCAAATAAATAAGAAATTATTTTAATTCCAACATTAAATGTTTAAAAAAACCAAAATGCTCATTAAAATACTTAAAATTCCTTTGCATTAAAACTATCAGTATTGTAAAGAGTGCAAAATATTTTTATAATAAAATACCAGCTCTTATTTTGACGGCCTGTGGAGTGAGCCGTCTGTTGATGTTGTCGATGAGCACGTTTCTCTCTTCCTCAGTCAGATCCAAACCATCCAGGATGGCGGGATCACTGTGAATAAAACATATTTTTCATGTTTGTTCGGTTTACAGTCTTGATCTGTGTGTATGCTGCGTTCATGCCATCTCATAATTACCGTAATTATGAGATGACAACATGTGACGTTCAACTCGGAGCTGTTCACTTCCTCGTTTCTATGGCAACACTATCAATGCCAATATGAATCAAGTGGTACAGCAGTCACATGGTAGCGCTCAGAAAATTCCCAGTTTACAAGTAGTAATTACGGCACGGCATGAACGCACCTTCATCGCTCACACTTACGACACGGCTTGTTTGAAGACGTCATAGGCGCCGTATCCAGGTTTCTTGTATTTCTCGTCAAACACCCATGCGGTGCGCTGGAACAAACTCTCCAACTGCTCGTCTTTAGTGTACTCCAACACTTCAGCAACATGCCGTAGAATACTGTACACCTGCAGCACAACAACAAACATCCTCAAAACACAAAAACTTTACTTTCATTTAAAAAACATAACATAAAAACACTCACGGTTTTGGATTTGGTGAATTTATCTTCACACTTGATGGCTTCTTCCGGAGACACTCTTCTCTTGGACAAATCTATGTATCCTGTAGAAGAAACAAAAAATCTAAAATTGGCCAAATGCATTAAAACACATAAGACATGCCGCAATGTTGCGATAACGAACATGCATGGCACTGTTAATGTGGTCAAAACAAAGTGAATAATTCCTTATTACGAATTAAAATTTTAAGATGCATTTTAGAATACTTTTCCATCAAATGGTTCAAATTTACAACACTGTGTTACAAAGGTATAGTCAAGACCCAGAGCAAAACAAAGACCATTCAAGAGCAGCAAAATCATCAGTGTTAAAAGTGCTCAGTGTTTATATGTGTCCATCACTGCTGGAGTTATCGAGATAGTCAAGCGATTAATCGAGTGATGATTGAGCATTTGTGATGAACACCTGCTGTGAACAAGCAGAATCACTGAAGAGACAAGCAGAAACACAAGAACTTATTAGGTATTAACAATAGTTTAGATGTTGATGTTTTATTTTAAATGTTTCGTTTAAAGTCACCATTATGGTGATCAGTGTTTGTTTTAGTTGGGCTCTTAACATTAGCTTTATTCGGGCTCCAGTAACTTTGTGATCAGCAAAAAGCTTCGTGCCGCAATGCATGCTGAGTAACATCATAGTACAAAACTCATCCATGACTCCCAAAATGCATTGCAACATGAATAAATTATGCAATAAATTGTCTTAGTATTTTATTCTTTTCTTACATTTTGCTGTTAAAATGTTTCGTTTCAAGTCACCATTATGGTGATCAGAGTGTGTTTTAGTTGGGCTCTTGATTGTTTAACATTAGCTTTATTCTGGCTGCTGTAACTGTGATATCAGCAAAAAGCTTAATGCCGCAATGCATGCTGGGTAACATCATGGTACAAAACTCATCCATGACTCCCAGAATGCATTGTAACATGAATAAATTATGCAATAAATTGTCTTAGTATTTTATTTTATTCTCACAATTTGTTGTTAATGTTTTATTTTTTGATTGTCACCATTGTTCAGATTCATACACTGATTCTTGATGTTTGTGTGTCTAAATGACGAAGCTTAAAACTGTCTGTGCATAGTTTGAAATTGTCCAGTTTATAACAATGCTGTAGCATCACAGGGTAACTGTAATCAATACCATAAAACTACACATCACGCATATAATCAGAGATTTAGACTCCAGCTAAGATAAGCTAATCAAATCACTATATGATCACCTGATCATATTTTCTCTTGGTTTTTCTTATCGTAACAAATGCATCTTATATACACACAGTTACAACAGCCAGAATAAAGCTAACATTAAACAATCAAGAGCCCAACTAAAACAAACACTGAATATCTAAATCTCTGTTCATTCTCAATAAGAACTTCTGTAGACGTATGACAGAAATAAAAGCAAACTGAACAGATAAAAATCGTCTTCTATCTTCAGTTGAATTCATCTAAGGCTGAGGCTGGATGTCAGTTGTAGTTCTTGTGTTTCTGCTCGTCTCTTCTCTTTTTTCTGTTGTTGTTTCTCTTTTCTTCAGTGATTCTGCTTGTTAACAGCAGGTGTTCATCACTAATAATCATAAATCATCACTCGATTAATCGCTTGAATGGTCCTGGTCTTTGTTGGGTCTTCGAGGGTCTAGCCTTGACCACACCTCTTAGTCATGGAGGACTGGTCTTGACCACACCCTTGCTATGATGTAAACAACCCCAACATGGATGAGAAGCGCATGGCAGAACGAGTGAAGCAGATGGGCTGAATGAAACCGCAAATTCACTCTCTGACAGTAGATGGTGCTGATGGAACAGGGGTTACCCCTGTAAACAAACCAGTGCTAGTGATGGGAGAAACAAAGCTTTAAATCAATTGAACCAATTGCTTTGCAAAATTGCTTTGAAGGGTTTGAAACGCCACACGCTGGTGACCCCTGCTGGTCAAAACAGTGTAAATGCGTTAAAACCCAGGCCAAACATGCAAAAAAACAGCTTTTACAAACCCATTGCAAATTGAAAGTATAATCTATCAAATGCAATTAACTAATCATCTAATACCATTAATATCAAGTGTCTGCGTAATATATGTTCTTTTATAAATTTTTTATAATATCAATGGATATTATATGGTTTATTCTTAATTATACAAATGCCTCATTTAAACATTGACAAATGTATAAAATTGATCAGAGATCAGGTAAAACCCATAGATGCTTGTTCAATGGTTCTCTTTGAATCTGCATGAGATCACCCCCCCCAGTGGCGAACCATTGACATTTTAAAACGTTATGACGTAATAAAGCCTTGTTTACTGATATCATGTGACTTTGGCAGTTTGATTCGAAACACTAAATTCATAAAGGTTTCGAAAGCGCCCATCACTAGTCTGTGCTTCTGAACAGTAAACAGCTATTCTAATATTTATTGAATGAATAGGCTATTTATTTTACCCTTCTCTTTGTCCACTCTGATGACCACCACGCATTCGTTGCGGCCGATGCGGATGAGTTTGTTGATGGAGCGGATGCGCCTGCGCGACAGCTCGCTCAGCAGGATCATGCCCTCGATGTTGTTATACTCCAGCAGACTGACATACGCGCCCATCTCGGCGATGGAGCGCACGTTCACCATCACCACATCCTCCACCTCTGGGAAACGGTGCTGGTAAAACCTACAGCTGAGGCCCGGCATCTCTACACCAGAAAAACAAGCAGAGCTGGGATCATATCCAAAGACTAGCACTTCTCTAATGAGCACGAGACTAACTGCATTAATTTATTTAACAGACCTCATGTCTGATTTGTGTGCATATTGATATATAATCTATTGGTTTTCAGTCTTTTTTTCAGTCAGAAAACCCAAATGTGATCATCCTCGTCCTAAAATTGAAAAGGAAGCAATATATTTGCATCTATAAAGATCCAGTTTAGACTATTAAAAATAAATTTATATTATAAATGTGTAAAGTATGATTTGGAAAATACTTAGTTTCTTAATTAAGTTGCATTGGTGTTTACATTATAATTACAATACACTTTTTCCCTTCTCACTATAGTCCTGTACTATGTAATGTTTTATTTTAATCAGACTTTTTAAATTATTAATCATTTTAATCTTACCTTATTTACAGTACGGGTCAAAAGTTTGGAAACATTAAAAAATATGTTTTTGAAAGTATCTTATGCTCATCAAGCCTGCATTTATTTGATTAAAATACATTAATATTGTGAAATATTATTACAATTTAAAATAAGGGTTTTCTATTTTAATATACTTTAAAGTATAATTGATTTCTGTGATCAAAGCTGAATTTTCAGCATTACTCCAGTCTTCAGTGTCAGAATTTATTCAAAATAGAAATATTTTATAACAATATAAATCTTTATTATCACTTTTTATCAATTTAACACATCCTTGCTGAATAAAAGTATTAATTTCTTTCAAAAAAAAAAAAAAAAAAAAAAAACTGACCCCAAACTTTTGAATGGTAGTGTACATTGTTACAAAATATTTCTACCATAAATTAATGATGTTCTTTTTAAAAAACGTTTTATTTGTCAAAAAATCCAGAAAAAAAAGTATAATGGGTTATGAAAAATATTAAGCAGCACAACTGTTTCCAACATTGATAATAAATCCTCATATGAGAATGATTTCTGAAGGATCACGTGACACTGAAGACTGGAGTAATGATGCTAAATTCAGCTTTGATCACAGGATATAAATTACACTTTACAATAAATTCACATAGAAAACGGTTATTTTAAATTGCAATAATATTTCACAATATTAGTATTTTATTCTGTATTTTTGATCAAATAAATGCAGGCTTGATGAGCATGAGACATCTTTCAAAAACATTAAAAATAGTAATTTTAATCACATTTAAATATCATTATTATTTACATTGTGTTTCTCTGAACTTTTCCACAGACCCCAGTTTGAAAACCCCTGTTCTAATGTATTCTGTATATTATAAATAATATATTGTATACTGTATGCATATGCTGTATAATATGTAGTTTATGTTCAATGTTGCACTGCTGACATGATATACACAATGTCTATCTATCTATCTATCTATCTATCTATCTATCTATCTATCTATCTATCTATCTATCTATCTATCTATCTATCTATCTATCTATCTATCTATCTATCTATCTATCTATCTATCTATCTATCTATCTATCTATCTATCTATCTATCTATCCATTGAACTGTCAGTCTATACATCATTCCTGTATAGCTGAGCACATGCTCTATGACAGCAGCGATTAAACACTCATATCATCCCAAGCACGAGCTCAACATGAGCCGAACCATCACGGATGTAAAGGTAACTCAATCCCACCTGACAGGTGTCACAAACGGCTCACTTTAAACCCTTTAAATCTATAGAAACTGGAGTATTTCTGCGAGTGTTAGTTGGCCATTGATCCTGCGATCCGAGAAAGAATGAAGCGAGCAGCAGCCAGAGAATAACAGGGATGTTGCAATACGACCGTACTTCAAAATAAAAGTCTGTTAGTATGGAGGACGAAACCTGCAAAAACATTAAATAAATGAATACGCAAATTAATAAATAAACCCACAAAGTCTACATAAAAAAGTAAATTAGTGCTGTCAAATCGATTAATCTCATTCAAAATAAAAGTTGTGTTTATATGTGTGTGTGTGTGTGTGTGTGTGTGTGTGTGTGTGTGTGTGTGTGTGTGTGTGTGTGTGTGTGTGTGTGTGTGTGTGTGTGTGTGTGTGTGTGTGTGTGTGTGTGTGTGTGTGTGTGTGTGTGTGTGTGTGTGTGTGTGTGTGTGTGTGTGTGTGTGTGTGTGTGTGTACTGTGATGAATTATTATGTAGGCTATATATATATAAATACACACACATGCATGTATATATTTAAGATAAATATATTTATATGTAAAATATTTATATATAATATAAATATATACAGTATATACATGCAAATATTTCTTAAATATATACATGAATGAGTGTGTATTTATATATACATAATAATTATACAGAGTACACACAGATATATTATGTAAACACAAACTATTTTAAATGCGATTAATCACGATTCATCGATTTGACAGCACTTTATTTATTTATTTATTCATTCATTTAGAATTTTGTGGATTTATTTATTTGCGTATTCATTTATTTATTGTGTTTGTAGGTTTCGTCCTCCAAGCTCTTAAAGTCGAGGTAAAAATATAAATTACACATTAAGTAAAATAATTATTTAAGGGAGACACAAACACTTGCATTACTGTCATTGCCGTCGACCGGTATTTTGGAATGTAAATACAGACACGCACGGAAGTGACGCGACCAATCACCGCGTTCGGGAGGAATCACATGACCTCAAATCAGCTGATCATCAAATCCTGCGTCCTGTGGCTAGGGTCATAGCGATGATATTATAATCGTTTAATCGTGATATTAAATAAACGGACAGTGCAATTGAACGATTTCGACAGCAAAGCGTCTCAGTGGTTTGAATTAAAGAGGAAAGATGTCTGGAAAAGAGCGGATTGACGTGTTTCCCTCTAGAATGTGAGTATGCGGCGCGTGAAGGCAAAACATTCATTATTTTCAATCGTTTCAACCGAGTGACAGCATCTGATAAATATAAATTTTAGGAGTTTATGTTTTTATATATACATGTCAAATCACGAACTAAGATAATAGTGAATCCGCTGGAGTCGTGCGTCATCTAGGATTTATGAATTTATTAAATATGAAGAGCCATAGAAATCGTGCATATTACACAACATTTATATTTTATTACTAAAGCAGCAATAATAAAATACATTGTACGTTATATATCAGTGTAATGCAGATACCTTTTGTCTGCATAATATTATAATTCTCTTTATGATGGATTACAATATTTTAGACGGTTTTTAATTGATATAAATCATGTGAAAATAAACCGTGTTGTAATTTTCAAGTAGACTCAGAAGAGGAAGTGATATTATTCACAGTCATGTGAGCCTTGAGTCTACTGACCATAGCTAAGAGATACTGGGAAAACACTTAAATATAATAGTTATCATCTACAATAATAGGAAATATTCCATTAATCATATCAGACATGATTAATGGGGGGTTCTTTTATTCAAAAAGTGGACCCTTTTTAGTCCCAATTCCATTTTGCATTTGATTATGAGGTTAAAATACTTAATTTTGGTGACTTTTTATGCACTAATTTGTGCTGGATTATCCTGCTAACAGGCTATTTTCTGTGCATCAAAAAGCATGCTTATTTATTACAATGCTGTCAAATTGCTAACCAAGATCATGTAGCCTAGCACCTTTTTCAGTCATAATACACACAGTGTGGAGTGTATATGATTTGGCATGCATGGATAACCAAAACTTGCCCACAATGTTCAAATCACAAATTCATGTGACAGAACTATCAAGCTGATTTTTTTTTCATGTTGTGGAACTTGAAGTTTTGAAGTCACTCAATTAACATTTGTATGATCACTAATTGGTCAACAAACAAAGTTGCGTTAGCCTATTTATTAATAAAGCGTGCGCGCACACACAAGCTAGCAAGTCAGGAGGGTTTTTGATTGCTCTGATCTATTATGTGCATTTTAAGACGTTTGAAGGCCAAAAAATGGATGAGAAATAGCTTTAAAACCACGTCTCCTCATCTCCATCATCCTTTCTTTTTCTCTCATTCTCCTTAACTTGCCCTCTCTTCCCCTCCTAAAGCAGTCAAGAAAGTAAACATAGGGTCTATTTATATTTAGAATATTTTTTATTAATCACTTTCTAAGATTATTTTACTAAAGGCTACGAACGCTAGTTGAATATTTAAAAAAAAAAAAAATTCACAATATGTACACATTCATTATTAATCATCTTACGCCTTATATGAAGAAAGCTTCGTTAATGTTTCTCACATTGACAGTTGCTAATTATTACATTACATAGGCCTATTTTCAATTCAAAATGGCGAAATTAGACAAAAGTTTATTAGTTTGCCTTATTTTTTTTGTCTTTTATTCAAAAAGTGGACCTTTTTTAGTCCCATTTCCATTTTGTATTGGATTATGAGGTTAAAATACTTAATTTTGGTGACTTTTTATGCACTAATTTGTGCTGGATTATCCTGTCTGCCGGTTTCTTAACAGGCTATTTTCTGTGCTTCAGTTTATTAGTTTGCCTGATTATTTTTGTCGGTAGTTTAACATTTAAATCCTAAAACAGCTGCCAAATATGAAATGTTTAGTTTAGCTACTTACATCTTAACTCGCACTTTATGAGCGTTTAACCACCCAAACTAGGGGTCGACCGATATGGATTTTTTTGTGCCGGTACCGATTTTTTCCCATCAGCCTTAGCCGATGACCGATACGGGCTGCCGATTTTCTTGAGCCGATATTTGGAGCCGATACTGCTTTTGCTCCCTCAATTTACATCATAAAAATGACACAATGATCATGATGATAACAATTTAAATTTTACAATTTAAAAAAGGAACATTTATTGAACTAAAAAATATATATATTTAACAAATAGTAAAAACAGGTGAGGTAGAACAAGAAAAAAAAGAGTTCAGTGGTGAAAATAAATTCTGAAAATAAATATTTAAGCATAAATAAAATAATGACACTATTGCACGCAGTATCAACAAGTAAGCAGCATAATAAAGTGCACACTGACTGTGCTATACTTAATTTTAAAACTATTTACAACCTAGTCATTTAATGGTTACACTCTAAAAAATGCTGGGTTAAAAATAACCCAAGTTGGGTTGAATACGGACTAACCCAGCAATTGGGTTGTTTTGACCCAGCGGTTGGGTTAAATGTTAGCTTGAAACTATCCAATTGCTGGGTTAAAACAACCCAGTTGCTGGGTTAAAACAACCCAATTGATGGGTTAGTCCATTTTCAACCCAACTTGGGTTATTTTTAACCAGGCATTTTTTAGAGTGTAGGTGCACTTAACACCAGCGGTAATTCAGGAAAAAATCTCCCAATGCTCCACGTGAAACTTCCGTCTTTCGAACTTTTACCATCGTGTCAATTCTCAATTGATTTAGATTAATATGCGCGAGAGAGGGAGAGCGAGACAGTTTGAAGACGGTGAGAGCTGCCCTGTGGACGCCTGTCTGTAAATAATGCAGGGGAAAAAATATATCCGTATCGATGCCGATACACGTAAAAATCGCAAATATCGGCCAGATATATCGGTCTAACACTAACCCAAACCCCCCCTGCCTACTGGCATGTATGCTCAAAGTGTCATAAATATCCCATAATATTTGCGTCCTCTGTATATATTGTGTGTTGCCTCAGGGCTCAGACCATCATGAAGGCTCGTCTGAAAGGAGCTCAGACTGGCCGGAGTTTGCTGAAGAAGAAAGCCGACGCTCTGTCCATGCGCTTTCGCCAGATCCTGAGGAAGATCATCGAGGTATGACATCATCATATCTGTGCTTTAGATATGTGTGTATTTATTAATTTTCGAAAACGATGACGTGCCTCTTTCACCCTTCAGACTAAGACGCTGATGGGTGAGGTGATGAGGGAAGCCGCCTTCTCATTGGCTGAGGCTAAGTTTGCTGCGGGAGACTTCAGGTAATTATGATGAGTTAAAGCGAGGCTTTGATGATGTCATGGGCTCAGATCTGACAGAGTGTGTTTGAATCTGTCAGCACTACAGTCATCCAGAACGTCAACAAGGCCCAGGTCAAGGTCAAGGCCAAGAGGGACAATGTTGCAGGTGTGTTATCTATCTATCTATCTATCTATCTATCTATCTATCTATCTATCTATCTATCTATCTATCTATCTATCTATCTATCTATCTATCTATCTATCTATCTATCTATCTATCTATCTATCTATCTATCTATCTATCGTTCTATCTATCGTTCTATCTATCGTTCTATCTATCGTTCTATCTATCGTTCTATCTGTCTGTCTGTCTGTCTGTCTATCTGTTTATCATCCATCCATCCATCCATCCATATTGTTCCAAATTGTTCCATCCATCCATCCATATTGTTACAAATAGTTTCATCCATCCATATTGTTCCAAATTGTTTCATCCATCCATCCATCCATATTATTCCAAATTGTTCCATCCATCCGTCCATATTGTTCCATCCATCCATATTGTTCCATTCATCCGTCCATATTGTTCCATCCATCCATCCGTACATATTGTTCCATCCGTCCATATTGTTCCATCCATCCATCCATCCATCCATCCATCCATATTGTTCCATCCATCCATCCATCCATATTGTTCAATCCATCCATCCATCCATATTGTTCCATCCATCCATCCGTCCCTATTGTTCCACCCATCCATCCGTCCCTATTGTTCCACCCATCCATCCGTCCCTATTGTTCCATCCATCCAGCCGTCCCTATTGTTTCATCCATCCGTCCGTCCATATTGTTCCATCCATCCATCCATCCATCCATCCATCCATCCATATTGTTCCATCCATCCATCCATCCATATTGTTCCATCCATCCATCCATCCATCCATCCATATTGTTCAATCCATCCATCCATCCATATTGTTCCATCCATCCATCCGTCCCTATTGTTCCATCCATCCATCCGTCCCTATTGTTCCACCCATCCATCCGTCCCTATTGTTCCATCCATCCAGCCGTCCCTATTGTTTCATCCATCCGTCCGTCCATATTGTTCCATCCATCCATCCATCCATCCATCCATATTGTTCCATCCATCCATCCATCCATATTGTTCCATCCATCCATCCGTCCATATTGTTCCATCCATCCATCCGTCCCTATTGTTCCACCCATCCATCCGTCCCTATTGTTCCATCCATCCAGCCGTCCCTATTGTTTCATCCATCCGTCCGTCCATATTGTTCCATCCATCCGTCCATATTGTTCCATCCATCCGTCCCTATTGTTCCATCCACCCGTCCATATTGTTCCATCCATCCGTCCGTCCATATTGTTCCATCCATCCATCCGTCCATATTGTTCCATCCATCCATCCGTCCCTATTGTTCCATCCATCCATCCGTCCCTATTGTTCCATCCACCCGTCCATATTGTTCCATCCATCCATCCGTCCCTATTGTTCCATCCACCCGTCCATATTGTTCCATCCATCCGTCCGTCCATATTGTTCCATCCATCCATCCGTCCCTATTGTTCCATCCATCCATCCGTCCCTATTGTTCCATCCACCCGTCCCTATTGTTCCATCCATCCAGCCGTCCCTATTGTTTCATCCATCCGTCCGTCCATATTGTTCCATCCATCCGTCCATATTGTTCCATCCATCCGTCCCTATTGTTCCATCCACCCGTCCATATTGTTCCATCCATCCGTCCGTCCATATTGTTCCATCCATCCATCCGTCCATATTGTTCCATCCATCCATCCGTCCCTATTGTTCCATCCATCCATCGTCCCTATTGTTCCATCCATCCGTCCCTATTGTTCCATCCATCCATCCATCCCCATTGTTCCATCCATCCATCCGTCCCCATTGTTCCATCCATCCATCCGTCCATATTGTTCCATCCATCTATCCGTCCATATTGTTCCATCCATCCGTCCGTCCATATTGTTCCATCCGTCCGTCCATATTGTTCCATCCATCCGTCCATATTGTTCCATCCATCCATCCATCAATATTGTTCCATCCATCCATCCACCCATCCATATTGTTCCATCCATCCGTCCGTATTGTTCCATCCATATTGTTCCATCCATCCATCCATCCATCCATCCATCCATCCATATTGTTCCATCCATCCGTCCATATTGTTCCATCCATATTGTTCCATCCATCCATCCATCCATCCATATTGTTCCATCCATCCGTCTATATTGTTCCATCCATATTGTTCCATCCATCCATCCATCCATCCATCCATATTGTTCCATCCATCCGTCTATATTGTTCCATCCATATTGTTCCATCCATCCATCCATCCATATTTTTCCATCCATCCGTCCATATTGTTCCATCCATATTGTTCCATCCATCCATCCATCCATATTGTTCCATCCATCCGTGCATATTGTTTCATCCATCCATCCATCAATATTGTTCCATCCATCCGTCCATATTGTTCCATCCATATTGTTCCATCCATCCATCCATATTGTTCCATCCATCCGTGCGTATTGTTTCATCCATCCATCCATCAATATTGTTCCATCCATCCATCCATCCATCCATCCATATTTTTCCATCCATCCGTCCATATTGTTCCATCCATATTGTTCCATCCATCCATCCATCCATCCATATTGTTCCATCCATCCGTGCATATTGTTTCATCCATCCACCCATCCATATTGTTCCATCCATCCGTCCATATTGTTCCATCCATATTGTTCCATCCATCCATCCATCCATCCATCCATCCATATTGTTCCATCCATTCATATTGTTCCATCCATCCATCCATCCATCCATCCATCCATCCGTCCATATTGTTCCATCCATCTATTCATCATCATCCACCTGTCCATATTGTTCTATCATTCTATCTATCATTCTGTCTATCTATCTATCTGTTTATCATCCATCCATCCGTCCATATTGTTCTATCGATCTATCTGTCTATCCATCCATCCATCTATCGTTCTATCTATCAGTTTATCATTAGGTCTATCAGTCTATCCATCAATCTATCAGTCTATCTGTCTATTGTTCTATCTAATCTCATTTATATATATAAAGAATTGTCAGATGTCTTCTTTACGTTCACCTCCCTGTGTGTTCCCAGGAGTCACTCTTCCGGTGTTTGAGCATTACCAGGAGGGAGGAGACAGTAAGAATCCCGTTCACTTCATGTTTTGATGGCAAAACCCTGTGGAAAGAGTGAATCTCAGTGTGTTTTCCTTCTGTGTGTAGGTTATGAGCTGACTGGTCTGGCCAGAGGTGGAGAGCAGCTGTCTCGTCTGAAGAGAAACTACGCCAAAGCAGTCGAGCTTCTCGTAGAGCTGGCCTCACTGCAGGTCAAATCACGCCTAAAGATTTCTGTCCATTTAAGAACATGTAGAAATCTCTGGTTTTTTTTGATGCAGTATATATTTTAATCCGTGTCGTTTGTGGTTCATTCACATACAGACCTCTTTTGTGACTCTGGACGAGGCCATCAAGATCACAAATCGTCGTGTGAACGCCATCGAGCATGGTGAGATCTTCCTCTGAACGACAATGAAACATTCAGGTTTGGTTTAAAGAGGACCTAATATCAGGGCCGTTTTTAGGCCTAGGACGCCATCAGCTGAAGGGGCACCAATGAACGCATATCAGGTGTGTGTGTAAAGGGTGTCAAGGCCACCCTGAAATATGATTGCCGCCCCCACTGGTTCCCCTAACACTATTGGATCAGAGTACTGTCAATTACTGTCTGAATGTTGCATGTAAAGTTTGCATTTGGAGCGCTCAACACCATTAGATCAAAGAGCTCGGTCAAAGCTTTGGCTAGGTAACGCTTTTTTTAACCACACAATAAAGCTAAATTCAAAGGCCAATTAAAAAAACAGGAACAATAAAAAGTGCACACATCTGTATTTTGTTAGGGCCGTATTTGTGGCAGTCGAGAAATAGGCTTGCTACGATAGTCGGTGTTGCCGGTGTTACCGGTGTCCAGACTCAACACCGGTTACATCACTTGCCCACCGTGGCACCGCCCACCGTCTTTTTGATTTTTTTATAGTAATAAAATCATTTAGTTCAGTTAGAGAACAGACAATACAAATAAAAACTGAACGTATCTGCTTAATAAAGCAGGATCTGACCGTGAGTCTCGGCAGCGGCAGGAGTCATTCATCAGATTTAAGAGTGAAGAGCTGACTGAGATGATCGCGGAAGATTTGGTTTCAAAACGAAACGTAAAAGAGCCTATTTAAGGGAGTTTGTCATTTGTTTTGTTGTTGTGTTTTTCATTAAAAATAATAGACTAATGAACCCATAATTCAAGCAACCCGCAGCCGAATTGGCGCTAATTCAAAATCGAAAGTTAAATGTGCACGGCCGCTCAGAGCGCGCATTGTTTACTTTCGCCTGGCTCCGCAGTGCGAGCCTCCGCTACACTGACTGCGCGCATTTATTTTTGCCGCGCGCACCCTCGCGCTCGTGCGGGCGCGTCGAGTATAAACGAGGCTTTACGGACGAACTGTTATTCATTCATGGCGTGCATCTCAATCATAGACTGATCAATGCTTGATCAGTGCCCTGACTACTGAACTAGGGAACTGATTGTGACGCACCCATGGCCTCACAGAGCGCGCATTTACAGACGAGCTTCATTCACGGTGTGTGAATACGCAACACTGGCGCGTTTTCAGTTCAGAGCGGTCGTGTGCATGTTACTTTCGGTTAGATAGAATTAGTGATTTAAAAGCCTCCGCCGGTGATACCGGTATTACCGGTGTTGTCACACATCAATTAACCGGTGGGAAAATTTCCTCACCGTCACATCCCTATCGAGAAATCACGCTGTGAAATGGGCAGATAGTGTAATATTGCTCGGTGTGTATTATAGAGGCAAGATGTGGCTAACCACACTCACTTTAACATTTCACGAAATCATTATATTTAGACTCTATTAAGCTTTCTTCTCTTACTTGCACCTCCAAAAGGTGTGTGTTTTTGCGCTAATGCATTGTTAAAGGATCAGTGTGTTTTTGACCCATTTAAAACTTTAACGGCCAATTTAAAAATAATATAATAAAATGTGCTAATTCACAATATTTATTATCCTTTATTAAACCGCTTTGTCGAATTTAATGCATCTTTACGGATGGTGTTGAAAGCCGAATCGATTAATTCAGTTCTAATAGTGTCGTACAGGGCATAGCGGTGCGTTATTTAAAGGGGAAGTTCAAGCGTCAATGAGAAACAAAGACCACATTGAATCAATATTTATTCTTGTTACTTTCATGTGACTGGAACAGCTTTTTTACGTAGTTTCCAAATTTTATTTGTATATATTTGTTAATAAGGATTACAGTTCCAAAATGGTATTTGTATTTGTTAATAAGGATTAAAATTAATACCAGTAATACCATGTTGCTTTTTAATATTTGGCTAGGGGGTGCCAATAAGGATTTCGCCTAGGGCGTCAAAATGGCTAGAAACGGCTCTGCCTAATATGTCCTGTTAATGAATATTGATTTTGTTTTTGGGCTCTACTAGAACAGGTTTTCCTGCTTGAATGTTGATTATTTCCCTCATATTCTCCATTTGTTGCGGCTCCTCTTTTCCCAGTCTGTCAGTAACGCTCTGTTTAGTTCCTGTCTATATGAAGCCCCTCCTTCTGAAAACCACACTGTGCTCTGATTGGTCACCTGGAGCAGTGTGTTGTGATTTGTCAAGCGTTTCGAGTGTGTTTGGGAAATGTCCCGCCCATTACCATTACCACCAGTTCAACCATAGATATGCATAATAAAGGCTAGATGTCTCGTCCACGCTGCTGGCCAATAGAGGTCGATGTCTGTACCTGGCGGCCATCTTGTCTCAGTCAGCTCGCTCACTCGTAACATTGTTTTCATGCAGGGTTTCCGCGGGGTCTTAAAAAGTCTAAAAAGGTGTAGAATTTCAAAATCTAAATTTTAGGCCTTAAAAAGTCTTAAATTCATGGAAGTATTCTGTTCTAGGTCTTAAATCATTTTAAACCGGTCTTAATTTTCCTACGTCCATGTAACGCTAGCTCTAATGCTCATTGAAATCCTGCAAAACTTTAGAATGTTTAATTAGTCCAAATATAATTTGCTGTAATACGACTACAAATGAGACCAACATGCAGCTTATATTGCAGCCAATCAGCTTTCGTGTTATTGGAGTCTCTTTCAGATTGTACCACAGACACATAAAACAGATTTTATTCTTCAGCTAATAGTCGTCCAGTTTTTCGTGTTTCTGCGATTACTAAATATAATGAAAAATCAACAGGCATTTTTTTTGGAGATCCTGCATTATTCCTAAACCAAAAAGATTTATGTATTTAGTTTTTTATTATATTGTCATGTGTGGCTGTTGTGCATCTTACATAATATGGTAAATGTGGTGTCTTAATTATGAAAAAAAATGCAAATGTCAGGAAATTACCACCACAAAGGTCATTTTGATCTCAAAAATCACAAAAAAAGTCACAAAATCCTGGTGGAATTGAGTTATGCGGAAGTGCAAGTTTATCGATTTGTTCAGTTTGAATAAATGAATTTACTTTGCAAGTAAATTTGTGACTGCATTTCCTTTTATAGGTCTTAAATTTCATTCATAATGGTCTTAAAAAGGTCTCAAAAAGTCTTAAATTTGACTTGGTGAAACCTGCAGAAACCCTGTCATGGTGCTTGCACTTTTTAAATAACCATAACTTGCTCAATTTTCTACCGATTTTCAAACTGTTTGGTTTGTTATAAACGTCAGAGATGTAGTTAAGACACTGCATACTTATGAATAATTATTCATAATTTGTTCAAGCATCCAGAATTATAGCCACGTTTATAACGTTTGTAAGAAACCAAACCATTTGTAAATCCGTCAAGATTTCAGCGAGTTAAGAGTATTTGTGTTCAGATCACTCGCCTTACATCAGGAGCCACAGAGCCCTGCCTGTGACAAGATGGCCGCCGGTGATGATGTTAGAGACTCCGCCGTAAGACATCTAGCCTTTATTATGGATATCTATGGTTTCAACACACTACTAACTCAACCAGGCCCCGCCCCTTTATTCTGTGTATTAATTATTTAAATGAGGAAGATTGTGACGTGTTTGTTCCCGGAAGAAAACTCAAGACAACAATGGAGGCGTTTCAGGGAGTTCAGAGTTCAGGGAGTCCATTTTCATGCTCAAACAGCAACATTACACACTAAAGAAAGATGAACATGGAAAAAAGCATCATAGGTCCTCCTTTAAAAACAACAACTATATCATGTGATGCTTGTGTGTTTTTCCTCTCAGTGATTATTCCCAGGATCGAGCGCACACTCACGTACATCATTACCGAGCTGGATGAACGGGAGCGAGAGGAATTCTACAGGTGAGACTGCGAGGTTTTGTGATGATGGTATGCTCCCAAATAACCCGTAGATTGGAACGGATGTAATCACTTCAGATATAAACACTTCAATTGATACGCATGACATTTAAATGGGATTGAAAGAGGTGGTGTACACCTGAAATAATCCCATCAATAGGGAAAAACACTAAGCATGTAACACTTCAAAATGAACTCGTACACATGCACAGTGCTGTGATGTGTATGCCCTTTTATTATTATACAATATTTACATGTTTTACTTATGTATGTATGACTGAGATTTTGGTATGTATGTATGTATGTATGTATGTATGTATGTATGTATGTATGTATGACTGAGATTTTGGTATGTATGTATGTATGTATGTATGTATGTATGCATGTATGACTGAGATTTTGGTATGTATGTATGTATGTATGTATGTATGTATGCATGTATGACTGAGATTTTGGTATGTATGTATGACTGAGATTTTTATGTTTGTATGTATGTATGACAGATTTTGGTATGTATGTATGTATGTATGTATGTATGTATGTATGTATGTATGTATGTATGTATGTATGTATGCATGTATGACTGAGATTTTGGTATGTATGTATGACTGAGATTTTTATGTTTGTATGTATGTATGACAGATTTTTGTATGTATGTATGTATGTATGTATGTATGTATGTATGTATGTATGTATGTATGTATGTATGTATGTATGTATGTATGTATGTATGTATGTATGTATGTATGTATGTATGTATGTATGATGTATGTATGTATGTATGCATGTATGACTGAGATTTTGGTATGTATGTATGACTGAGATTTTTATGTTTGTATGTATGTATGACAGATTTTGGTATGTATGTATGTATGTATGTATGTATGTATGTATGTATGTATGCATGTATGACTGAGATTTTTATGTTTGTATGTATGTATGACAGATTTTGGTATGTATGTATGTATGTATGTATGTATGTATGTATGTATGTATGTATGATGTATGTATGTATGTATGACTGAGATTTTGGTATGTATGTATGACTGAGATTTTTATGTTTGTATGTATGTATGACAGATTTTGGTATGTATGTATGTATGTATGTATGTATGTATGTATGTATGTATGTATGTATGTATGTATGTATGCATGTATGACTGAGATTTTTATGTTTGTATGTATGTATGACAGATTTTGGTATGTATGTATGTATGTATGTATGTATGTATGTATGTATGTATGTATGTATGACTGAGATTTTGGTATGTATGTATGACTGATTTTGGTATGTATGTATGTATGTATGTATGTATGTATGTATGTATGTATGTATGTATGTATGCATGTATGACTGAGATTTTGGTATGTATGTATGACTGAGATTTTTATGTTTGTATGTATGTATGACAGATTTTTGTATGTATGTATGTATGTATGTATGTATGTATGTATGTATGTATGTATGTATGATGTATGTATGTATGTATGCATGTATGACTGAGATTTTGGTATGTATGTATGACTGAGATTTTTATGTTTGTATGTATGTATGACAGATTTTGGTATGTATGTATGTATGTATGTATGTATGTATGTATGTATGTATGTATGTATGTATGTATGTATGTATGTATGTATGTATGTATGTATGTATGTATGTATGTATGTATGTATGTATGTATGCATGTATGACTGAGATTTTTATGTTTGTATGTATGTATGACAGATTTTGGTATGTATGTATGTATGTATGTATGTATGTATGTATGTATGTATGACTGAGATTTTGGTATGTATGTATGACTGATTTTGGTATGTATGTATGTATGTATGTATGTATGTATGTATGTATGCATGTATGACTGAGATTTTGGTATGTATGTATGACTGAGATTTTTATGTTTGTATGTATGTATGACAGATTTTGGTATGTATGTATGTATGTATGTATGTATGTATGTATGCATGTATGTATGACTGAGATTTTGGTATGTATGTATGACTGAGATTTTTATGTTTGTATGTATGTATGACAGATTTTGGTATGTATGTATGTATGTATGTATGTATGTATGTATGTATGTATGTATGTATGTATGTATGCATGTATGACTGACTGAGATTTTGGTATGTATGTATGACTGAGATTTTTATGTTTGTATGTATGTATGACAGATTTTGGTATGTATGTATGTATGTATGTATGTATGTATGTATGTATGTATGTATGTATGTATGTATGTATGTATGTATGTATGTATGTATGTATGTATGTATGTATGTATGTATGTATGTATGTATGTATGTATGTATGCATGTATGACTGAGATTTTTATGTTTGTATGTATGTATGACAGATTTTGGTATGTATGTATGTATGTATGTATGTATGTATGTATGTATGTATGACTGAGATTTTGGTATGTATGTATGACTGATTTTGGTATGTATGTATGTATGTATGTATGTATGTATGTATGTATGTATGTATGTATGTATGTATGCATGTATGACTGAGATTTTGGTATGTATGTATGACTGAGATTTTTATGTTTGTATGTATGTATGACAGATTTTGGTATGTATGTATGTATGTATGTATGTATGTATGTATGTATGCATGTATGTATGACTGAGATTTTGGTATGTATGTATGACTGAGATTTTTATGTTTGTATGTATGTATGACAGATTTTGGTATGTATGTATGTATGTATGTATGTATGTATGTATGTATGTATGTATGTATGTATGTATGTATGTATGTATGTATGTATGTATGCATGTATGACTGACTGAGATTTTGGTATGTATGTATGACTGAGATTTTTATGTTTGTATGTATGTATGACAGATTTTGGTATGTATGTATGTATGTATGTATGTATGTATGTATGTATGTATGTATGTATGCATGTATGTATGTATGTATGTATGTATGCATGTATGACTGAGATTTTGGTATGCATGTTTGTATGTATGACTGAGTTTTTTGTATGTATGAATGTATGTCAGATATTTTGGTATGTATGTATGTATGACTGAGATTTTGGTATGTATGTATGTCTGTATGACTGAGATTTTGGTATGCATGTTTGTATGTATGCATGTATGACTGAGTTTTTTGTATGTATGAATGTATGACAGATTTTGGTATGTATGTATGTATGTATGTATGTATGTATGTATGTATGTATGTATGTATGTATGAATGCGTGACTCAGATTTTGGCATGTACGCATGTATGACTGAGACTTTGGTATGCTTGTTTGTATGTATTTGTGTGACTCTTTTTTTGTATGTATGCATGTATGACTGAAATGTTGGTATGCATGTATGTATCTTTGACTCAGATTTTGATATCCATGTATGTATTTGTAAATGAGAGATCTTGGTATGCTTTTATGTATGTATGACTGAGATTATGTATGTATGCCTTTGAGATTTTGGTATGCATGTATGTAATCTTCTCAAAATGATATTTAGAATATCCCCCATTACTTTATCGCAGGCTTAAGAAGATCCAGGAGAAGAAGAAACAGCTCCGTGAGAGGACGGAGAAGGAGATCGCCATACGCTTGGCTGCTTTGGGCCCGATCTCGGAGCCCACCAACATGCTGGCCGATGAGGCTGACGAGGACCTGCTGTTTGAATGAGACCCCAAACCACATCATATTTATTCTTTGTGCCTGTAAGGCTGAGCTTTACACGTCTCGTGAGAAGAGGAAGCTCTTGTTTTGTGTACATGTTGGTGCTGTCACTTTTTTTGTTTGGAGTGAATATCAAAAACGCTGTAAAACGAGCAGCTCTGAATCCAGAAATGGTTTATATAGTGTAATGGCTTTTATGTCTCAACAGAAAAAAACCCTGTAAAATACAGTTTAAAGTGTGTAAATGAATTCATATGATCATTCCATGGAGTTGTGCACATTTTCTGACACTTGTTCCGGTTCCAGTCTTATTGCATGCATGTGTGAAACCAGTGCGATCTTCTCTGTCAGATGGTGAGAATATTCTGTGACGTATTCTTTGAGCAGAAGTCGTTCAATGTTGACACAGTCCCTAACTAACCTCAGCCCAGATCCGTCTACATGCCCAGTCTCGTCTGTGTGCAAGTGTGTACTCAAAGCTCCTGTGAATTTAATTTCAATAAATGTTGTAAATGGTCACTTGCTGTTGATTATTTTGCATGATAATAACACTGTTGAGGTGCTGGGATTCCTTAGCCTTTCATGCCTCTGCAATATTTCACATTATCATTTACACTTTATTACGTGCACTTGCTAGTACTGTGTTAAGTGGCTGGTGAGTGTAGACTTAGGGGTCGTTTACATGACAGCTTTCAACTAAAACTCAAGCGTTTTGGACGTTCATTTACACAGCATTTTGTGTGCCTGTAAACACAAACATTTGAAAACAGGAATGAAAGGGCAAGTTTTTGCAAACAATACCGTTACACATATTTGTGAAAACTGACGCCACACTCCAAAAAATGCTGGATTAAAAATAACAAGTTGGGTTGAAAATGGACTAAACCAGCAATTGGGTTGTTTTAACTCAGCGGTTGGGTTATATGTTTGCTAAACATTTTTTTGAGTGCATGCACATGCATAATTAAGTGTTAAGTCTATAGGCGCGTAGTTTTCTTTACAGTGACATTGCCATCTGCAGGCCTGGAAGCAGAATAACAGCGTTTTTAGTTGTTTTTCATGGATCTTTGTCGTCTGTAAAGGAAAAACTTTCCCGTTTTTACTACACTGTTGTCGTGTAAACACCCTTAAATTGAGTTGCAAATGCATGTCGACTTTAAATAAAAAATGCCCAAACGTTTTACTTCATGGGCGAAAATTCTAATTTGATTCATGGCTTGATTCAGGCAAATTTTGCATTATATCCAACAATACCATTACACTACACCATTAACTCTTTAATATAACTTTTTTTAATTAAAAACAATTTTTGGCTTGAGTATTGTCAAATTATACATTCAACGTCATGGTACTTTACTGATATAAGAACATGGAAACTGACTTAAAACTATACAACTGCTCAAAAATATGATCCTGTGGATGAAGAAATACTGATATGTATCTACATTTAGAACATTTCTATGATTTTTATGGTGCTGCTTTATATTAGGTGGCCTTAACTACTATGTACTTACATCAAAATATAAGTACAATGTACTTATTTGTGTTCATATTGTATTGCTGATATTGAGGTGGGATATGGGTAAAGTTAGGTGTGTCAACAGTGTAATTATAAATGTATTCATTACAGATGTAATTACATTTTTCAAATGTAAGTACAATGTAGAAACATGTATGTACACAATAAGTTCATTGTAGCAAATGATTCATTTAAATGTTAGGGCCAGGTAATATGAAGTGAGTCCATTTTTATTAAAGGTATGGAAACGTTACAGGTCAAATTCTACAAACACAAAATATGGTAATAAAACAATATTGTGAAAATCAAGAAAACGCACGGGAAAATCCATATTGCAGCATCTCGGAAATGGAATATTAGCAGACTACATAGTGTACACTACTCATGACCGTGGTATGGTTTACTCAGAGAACGACGTGATTATCTCACAGCCTTTTAATTCCAATTTTGTGTAATGTTTTAAGAAATATTGAACAAGTAGATGTTGCATACATACGTCCTCATTCAATTTCTAGCCTTGAACACCTCATGTCAATGGAAGTGTTTTGTTAGCCGAGCCAGGCAGAAGGGACCCACTGCGGCCCCAGGTCCAGTTTATCCATGATTCTCAGCAGCTCAGAGACGCTTTTCTCCTGCTCTGTGTTCGTGATGACCGCATCGAACCAGTGACCGTAGTTGAGCTCCATCTCACGCGCTTTCTCCAGCGTCTCTCTCACGTCCTCGGGCTGCAGCGTCAGGCCACATGACAGGGAATAAAATAAAACACTTCATAAGTATTTTGTTTTGTCAAAATCGATGAACACACACACACACACGCGCATGCATCCGGTCATCTAGCAGTCAAAGGTTTGGACACACTAATAATGTCCCATTAGTTAAAGGAACACTCCACTTTTTTTGAAAATAGGCTCATTTTACAAGTCCCCTAGAGTTAAATAGTTGAGTTTTACCGTTTTTGAATCCATTCAGCCGATCTTTGTATCTGGCGGTAGCACTTTTAGCATAGCTTAGCATACATCATTGATTCTGATCAGTCCATTAGCATCTCATTCAAAAAATGACCAAAGACACTTTCAATATTTTTCCTATTTAAAACTTGACTCTTCTACAGTTACATCGTGTGCTAAGACCAACTGAAAATGAAAAGTTGCGATTTTCTACACCTATATGGCTAGGAACTACTTTCTCATTCCTGCGTAATAGTCGCGGATCTTCGCGGCTGTACCATGGCTGCAGCGGCGCAATGATATTACAGCGCCTGAAAGTAGCCCAGCTAGGTAACTTTCAATGTGAACGGCACTAAGTTTGCGTAGTTGCAGAGAAAGTTTCAGGCTTGCAGCCGACAAATTGTGTTATGGATTTAGCTGTGTGATTAGCCATGGTTCTGTGTGTTGTAAAGGGCTGTGATAGTAAGTCGAAGGTGTAATTACCACCATGTTTCACAGAATACCAACCAATCATTGCGCCGCTGCAGCCATGGTACGGCCGCGAAGATCCGCGACTATTACGCAGGAATGAGAAAGTCGTTCCTAGCCATATAGGTGTAGAAAATCGCAACTTTTCATTTTCAGTTGGTCTTAGCACACGATGTAACTGTAGAAGAGTCAAGTTTTAAATAGGAAAAATATTGAAAGTGTCTTTGGTCATTTTTTGAATGAGATGCTAATGGACTGATCAGAATCAATGATGTATGCTAAGCTATGCTAAAAGTGCTACCGCCAGATACAAAGATCGGCTGAATGGATTCAAAAACAGTAAAACTCAACTATTTAACTCTAGGGGACTTGTAAAATGAGCCAATTTTCACAAAAAGTGGAGTGTTCCTTTAAGACATGAGCCAACAATGAGCAATACATTTGTTAAAGTATTAATCTTTGTTATCATTAGTTAATAAAAATACATTCATGTCAGCTCAGGTCTATTAAATAATACGAACAGATACGACTTAGTTTTGATTGTAATAATGAGTGTTGAAAATAAAATGAACTAAGAATAACATGATTTAGAAGTGTATCTCATTATTAGTAGGTAATGTAAAGGGTGCCAAATACACTTCAGGATTCAAACAAGTTTCGGAGAGTTTTTATCGAGTATGGCCTTGTATGACGTCATAAAGGGCAGAAGTCCTTGTATGGACACTTCTCCCGGATAAGCGCACACACACACATCAACCAGAGCGAGAGCAAGAACGCGTCCATCATCGCTTAATTTGGTTACAGGAGCCGTTGGCGGTGCTGCCATTTTGTTTTTTAGACCACGACATCAACAGTGTCACTAAAGAAGTGTGTTTTTGCTGTGAGGGAAAGATCACCTTGTCCAGCTTCCCAAATAACCCAGTGTTAAGGAAACAGCGGATGCAGTTTGTGTTTCTGGAGTTCTGCAAGTGTATGTGTTTGTTCCTGGTCATGAGTGGAAACCACAGGCGTGAGTGATACTGCATCAAATGTGTGTGTTTTGTTGGCAATTGACGCGCAAGTGCATATAATGTGAACAACACCAATGTATAGTGAAGCGAAAGTATCCAGGGATAATGCCATGATGTAGTCTGTGTGTGTGTGTGTTTGTGACTCTTTAGCTCCGCCTACTGAACGCCTCAATGAGTTCGGCTGTTTTCGGAATGAAACGGTACAGCGTATCTGTCTTTTATAAATATGATACAACTTAAGACTACACTCACCTAAAGGATTATTAGGAACACCTGTTCAATATCTCATTAATGCAATTATCTAATCAACCAATCACATGGCAGTTGCTTCAATGCATTTAGGGGTGTGGTCCTGGTCAAG
The DNA here is from genome assembly GCF_949357685.1 of Gobio gobio. Classification (NCBI taxonomy): domain Eukaryota; kingdom Metazoa; phylum Chordata; class Actinopteri; order Cypriniformes; family Gobionidae; genus Gobio; species Gobio gobio. The sequence continues at coordinate 4,618,215 of NC_137105.1, forward strand.
ACAATCTCCTGAACTCCACACTGAATGTCGGAATGGGAAAGAAAGGTGATTTAAGCTATTTTGAGCGTGGCATGGTTGTTGGTGCCAGACGGGCCAGTCTGAGTATTTCACAATCTGCTCAGTTACTGGGATTTTCACGCACAACCATTTCTAGGGTTTACAAAGAATGGTGTGGAAAAGGGAAAAACATCCAGTATGCGGCAGTCCTGTGGGCGAAAATGCCTTGTTGATGCTAGAGGTCAGAGGAGAATGGGCCGACTGATTCAAGCTGATAGAAGAGCAACTTTGACTGAAATAACCACTCGTTACAACCGAGGTATGCAGCAAAGCATTTGTGAAGCCACAACCTTGAGGCGGATGGGCTACAACAGCAGAAGACCCCACCGGGTACCACTCATCTCCACTACAAAGAGGAAAAAGAGGCTACAATTTGCACAAGCTCACCAAAATTGTACAATTGAAGACTGGAAAAATGTTGCCTGGTCTGATGCGTCTCGATTTCTGTTGAGACATTCAGATGGTAGAGTCAGAATTTGGCGTAAACAGAATGAGAACATGGATCCATCATGCCTTGTTACCACTGTGCAGGCTGGTGGTGGTGGTGTAATGGTGTGGGGGATGTTTTCTTGGCACACTTTAGGCCCCTTAGTGCCAATTGGGCATGGTTTAAATGCCACGGCCTACCTGAGCATTGTTTCTGACCATGTCCATCCCTTTATGACCACCATGTCCCCATCCTCTGATGGCTACTTCCAGCAGGATAATGCACCGTCACAAAGCTCCAATCATTTCAAATTGGTTTCTTGAACATGACAATGAGTTCACTGAACTAAAATGGCCCCCACAGTCACCAGATCTCAACCCAATAGAGCATCTTTGGGATGTGGTGGAACGGGAGCTTCGTGCCCTGGATGTGCATCCCACAAATCTCCATCAACTGCAAGATGCTCTCCTATCAATATGGGCCAACATTTCTAAAGAATGCTTTCAGCACCTTGTTGAATCAATGCCACATAGAATTAAGGCAGTTCTGAAGGCGAAAGGGGGTCAAACACAGTATTAGTATGTGTTCCTAATAATCCTTTAGGTGAGTGTAAATGAAGGATCAACACTATAGATACTCAAGATTAACATAAGACTGGCAGAAACTGTGTGTGTTATGACCCTTTAACTAATGATAAATGAAACAGTAACACTTTATAATAAGGTTCATTAGTTAGCATTAGTTAACTGCATTAGTAACATGAACTAATAATGAACCACACTTCAAAAGCATTTATTGATGTTAATGTTAATTTCAACCTTTACTAATGCATTATTAAAATCTTGCTAACATTAGTTAATGCACTGTGAACTAACATGAACAAACCATGAACTTCTGGATTTATATGAACTAACGTTAACAAAGATTAACTAATGCTGAACAGAGCTGTTGTTCATGTTAACTAATGCAATAACTAATGTTAACTAACAACCTTATTGCATTAAATCATTGGTGTTACCAATGATTTCTTCTCTCATGATCTTAACCCTCTGGTGCTCTTTGGTCATTTTTGACAGAAACAGTTCTTTTAGATTTTTAAGATTTTTTTAGAGGTTTTGGCACTTGCTGTGTGAACACACACAAAAAAAATCAATCGTGGACATGATTTGTAAAAATATGAATGACAAAAATAAGCGCATTGGAAATGAATGGGAAGTGAACTAGTGGAAGCGTTTGGTACTGCGTCAAAATCTGACTGGAAGCTCATTTATTGAGATATCAACCTCAAATTTGGAACAACTTTTTAGATTTATGGCTTTGATTTTCTCAGTTTTAGAATAAAATGTTTTTGAAAATATATATTTCATATAAAAACACTTTAAAGTTTGTGAATTTTTCATAATAAACAAACTTTTTTTAAGTTCACTTTTTTCACTTCAGCAATAATCTGCCAAGTGTCTTCTTTAAAAGAGACCCAACGAAAGTCTGCTTCAAAACATTCAAGATTTATGACTGTTTAAGGTGGAAATTAAAATGTTTAGGTCTATGCTCAAAAAGTGAATAAATGGATTATAATCCATTCATTCACTTTTTGAGCATAGACCTAAAAAAATTAATTTCCACCTTAAACAGTCATAAATCTTGAATGTTTACTGCATAGATATAATTTAGTACCATAAACCCCCATACAAATACAAAATATTAAATAAAAAAATAAATTATATTCATTTAATTAAAAATAAAAATAAAATAAAAACAGAGGAATAAAAGCATTTTACCTAAAGGCTTAAATGTTCAAAGTTATTATTGAAAAAAAATGAATTGTTCCAACACATGCTTTTTTTTGTGTTGAAAAATATTTTTTTAAAGGATGACTTGGATCAGATTTAAAAAGCCTCTCAGGATGCACCATTTCTATTTGTGCAACACATTGTGGTCACTTAATAATGAATTTGTTAATATTCACTAATAGTTTTAAATGTCCTCCACTCTTAATAATAAAGTGTCTTAATAATAATAATTTGTTACATTGATATAGCGCTTTACATAGACCTTTTGTTACATTTACATAGTGCTTTACATCCACCTGGATGATGAGACGGCAGCCATTTTGTGATAGAACGCCCACCACACACAAGCTTATGGTGGAGGAGAGACTAATCGTGTATATATATATATATATTATGGGAAGATTAGGAGGCCATGATGGACAGATTTGGCCAGGATGCTGGGGTTACACCTCTACTCTTTATCGAAGGACATCCTGAGATTTTCTCTGGAAAGATCCTGGGTCTTTATTGGCATTGATGATTCCACGAAGAACCTTGAGCCTTCAGTGAAACTTTCTATTCAACAAAAGGTTCTGGTTAGTTTTTTTTAGATTAATCAAATGTTCTTCACGCTAAAAAATGGTTATTTTAAGAACTTCTCACTGAAAGGCTCTTTGGGGAACCAAAGATGTTTTTCTCTATGGCATTGCTGTGAAAACCACATTCAGTTTTATGAAGAGATTTAGATTGAGTCCAAATGTTTGACTGCTAGAGTAAAGATGTTGAAGATGAAGACCGTGTGTTTCTTCACTCCTCTGGCCAGCAGGTTGGAGAATCGCTCCTGAGGAGGAAGAAGAGGAGGAGAAGGCCTGATGAAGATGATGTACGGTTTAAGATCTGAGGAACACAGCGCTCGCAGGGACTATGAGATACAAAACACAAAAAAGTGACATGTAAACCTGAGAAAGAAACGAGGACTCAATACAGATGGTGTAAAATATTAAATGTGCTGAATGTATATTTTAACGTTCACTATCCAACTGTTTGAGATGGATTTCTTTTTCAAACCTAAATAAATCTGCAACAAATACCATAGAGATTATTTTTCATGGCAATGAAACAGTTTGCATCACTATATGTCCTGTGTATTAGTACTAGGAACTATACTCTCATTCCTGTGTAATAATCAAGAAACTTTGAGCCGTACCATGAGTGCAGCGGCGCAATGATATTACACAGCGCCTGAAAATAGACTAACTTCCGTCAACATAACCAACGTGACAACCTGCTTGCACAGATAGCGCTGGGGACTATTTTCAGGTGCTGTGTAATATCATTGCGCCGCTGACCCATTGCAAAGTCCCTTGATTATTAGAACTTTTAATTTTCCGTCCGTCTTAGTACACGATGTAACTACAGAAGAGTCGAGTTTTAAATAGGAAAAATATCGAAACTCTTTGGTCATTTTTGAGCAAGATGCTAACGGTCTAATCAGATTCAATGATCTATGCTAAGCTATGCTAAAAGTGCTGCCGCCAGACCCGGAGATCAGCAGAATGGATTCAAAAACGGTAAAACTCAACTGTTTAACTCTAGAGGAGTTTCTAAAAAAGTGCCGCGTTCGTTTAAGACATAACCGACTGTATTTACGAGGATATTTTGAAATTTTTGTGTGTATTTGTCCGTTCAAGTGCAAAAAGACACGAAAGAGAACTCTATTGCACACTATAGAGTATAAGAGGCGGCTTTCTGTGCGCGGGTCTTCTTGTGCTTGACTGGTTTAACGTTATATTAAAATGAGCAGCGGAATCGATGCCTTATCGCATCCACGTTCTTGGAAATCTGTAATCGCAATGATATTACACAGCGCCTGAAAATAGGCTAACTTCCGTCAACATAACCAACGTGACAACATGCTTACACAGAGAGCGCTGGGGACTATTTTCAGGCGCTGTGTAATATCATTGCGCCGCTGCACTCATGGGACGGCTTAAAGTTCCTTGATTATTCCTAGGGCTGGGCAAAAAAAAAAAATAGATTTTTCGATTAATCGTTTTTTAAAATGTGGTCTATTCAAAATCGATTTTTTACCATATTTATTTAGTAAAATTTGAATATAAAATTAACGTAAATCTAATTACCAGTCTTCTCCACTAGATTTCACCCTCTTATTGGCCTTGCGCGATGTTACAAAGGAGCGAGAGGTGTGCCTGTCATTCCTTCATTCAGTGCTTAAATGGCGCCTCACAAATGATAAATCAACAGTCAATAGAGTCAATAGACAGCGCAAGACCAACAATTCAAACCTAATAGCTTAGCCTATATTATAAACAGATTTCCTCAAATAATAGTTAGTCCACATTAGTCATCATGTTAAGGTATTGTTCATTACCACGGCAACTTCTTCTGTCCAGGAACGCGCTTCTTGTGTATGAAAAGTAATGAGTGGGGCTTCGTCTCATCCCCGGCGGCGAGATGACCGAGCGGCGAGCCCCGCAAAGATAGCACCCATTCCCGGTTACGACCTCGATCCTCGTCAGGCACTACGATCGACCCGAATTACAGACGGTTTCGCCGGCGCGTTTCCGAGATATAGCCGGTTAAAGTTTCAACTGGTCTCGTTCGATCCGCCCCGGTTCTCAGTCCCGGGGGTTTCCAGTTCATCCTGCCCAGTATCTCATATATGCTTGTCGCAAAAATTAAATCGATTGGCAATTGCATCTAAGGAAGGCGCACAAATAACAGAGAGAGTGACGAAATATAATGCATCATCCGGGGCACGAATCAAAGCACAGACACCCCTGGAGGAAAAAGCCTCCATAAAAACAGACAGAGTCTGAATGACGGTCAGCTAAAGCGCAAGAAAAGCTTGTCCTTTACTGAAAATTGCTGAAAATCATCCAATATCCTTTTTATGTTTTAGAACAAATGTATCAAAATATCCATAATAACACAATTGAATTGTATTTAACATAATTGTATGCATTTGAAATATAGAGATGGGTTCTGTTTTAATGTACCTAAAGTGTACCTAAAATAAAAAGTTTGTGGCTCTTAATTTCTTTTTAATTACCCACTTGTAAACTTGTTCACTGTTCTTTTTTATAAATATAGTATTTGTATTAAATCTATATTCATTGATTTGAATCAAGAATCGAATCAGTTTGAGAGTTTGCGAATCGAAATCGAATCGGAACATCTGAATCGATACCCAGCCCTTATTATTACGCAGGAATGAGAGTATAGTTCCTAGCCATATCGGCTTAGAAAATCTTAGTCTTAGTACACGATGTAACTACAGAAGAGTCACGTTTTTGAGTGAGATGCTAGCGGTCTAATCATTCAATGATTTATGCTTAGCTATGCTAAAAGTGCTACCGCCAGACCCGGAGATCGGCTGAATGGATTCGAAAATGGTAAAACTCAACTGTTTAAAGGGTTATTTCACCCAAAAATGAAAATTCTGTCATTAATTACTCACCCTCATGTCGTTCGACACCCGTCAGACCTCCGTTCATATTCGGAACACAAATGAAGATATTTTAGTTGAAAGCTGATGGCTGAGAAAGGCTTCTGATAGGCCTCCATTGGCATTCAGTACATTCATACTCACAAGACCGATAAAAGGCACTAAAAACGTCGTTACAAAGTCCATCTCACCACAGTGACTCTACAATAATTTTACGATGCGACGACAATAGTTTTTGTGCGCAAAAAAAAAAATCAAAATAACGACTTTATTCAACCTCTTCTTGTCTTCCGTGTGTGCCTCCACGACGCATGCGCGAGAATATGACGTAGCGCCGGGGTTCGGGAATCCATGAAATGCACACTTAAACCCCATTTTGAGAACTACGCCGAGACCTAAAGCACGATCAATGTAGAATTCAACAGCTTAGATACGCAGGTCTTCCTCTGCTTGTAAACAAATCGCTTCTGGGTCATGTGTCCGAATGCCGGATCTGCGTCATATTCTCGCGCATGCGTCGTGGAGGCACACACGGAAGACAAGAACAAGTTGGATAAGAAGTTGTTTTGATTTTTTTTGCGCACAAAAACTATTGTCGTCACATCGTAAAATTATTGTAGAGTCACTGTGGTGAGATGGACTTTGTAACAACGTTTTAAGTGCCTTTTATGGGTCTTGGGAGTGTCAATGTACTGAATGCCAATGGAGGCCTATCTGAAGCCTTTCTCAGCATCAGCTTTCAACAAAAATATCTTCATTCGTGTTCCGAATATGAACAGAGGTCTTACGGGTGTCGAACGACATGAGGGTGAGTAATTAATTGAGTTACTAAAACAATATTTGCCATAGAATATACTTGTTTTTTCACAGTTTGCACAATCTATCCATAGTTGCTTTTAGTATGACTACACTATAAAGCTGGGAGCAAGTGATATTCAAAGTCACATGACACACTTTAACATTAAAGGTCCCATGGCATGGCATTTTTCTATTATTTTATAATGTTTCCTGAGGTGTACTTATATTGTTAGTATGGTTTTTACATTAAAAAAAATCATAATTTAGAAATAAAAGGCATTTTTTCTATACTGTTATTGCCCCTCTGGCTGAATGTCCTGTTTCAAGGAGCGTGTCTGCTGTGAGACTTCAGTGAAAACGCCCACTGTTGTGATTGGCTGACATCTTTGCATTTGAAATGAGTGTTAGATTATGTTGCGGAGGGGGCGTGGTTTAGTGAGGCACTACACGCACTGACTGCATGCATGAGAGATAGAGACTGACTGGGCACTCGTGAACCACGGAGAGCTGGAGGAAGTTTTATTATACCGAGTTGTTGAGAGGGCTGTGCTGTTAACGCAAGTTTATTTGTAGCTGAGACTTCTGAATAAACAGTCCCAGTCACGTCGACTCTGTCTTCTTCCTCCTTGTTCTACTAACTTTGTAACACATGTAATGTACCATTACAGCCGTCGAGATGAACGAATCGTCAAAGTGTGGATTATAGCATTATTTTATGATCTATTCCTATCACATGAAAGGCTGCAGTGATGAATCCATTTTCTCCGAATACTCTGGGCGGGCAAAGCAGAGGATGGGGAGGTAACCTTTCCTGTTATGATGTCATAACAGGAAAATTCCAGATCAGCTCGTCTGAGCTTTCATTTTCTCAAAAGCAGAGAAAGACAGCCAGAACTTGGTTTACACCCATCAAAATTTCTAGCCACTTGGGGACCATATACAGGCTAGAGGAACTTATATTAATGTTAAAAAACCTCATTAAATGAAATTTTCATGCCATGGGACCTTTAAATAAAGCACAAACATTACCTGAGATTATCATTGCCATGTTTTGTGTTTTTGTTCAGAAATAGAAATCGTTTCTAAAATAGAATCATGGCGTGTCGCCATCGCGGCTGGTTAGGACAAAGATGCTACCATGGAAAAGACGCCTTTAATCGTGTGTCGCGCTGCGTGTAGTTAGGACATTTTAGTAAGAAAGCACCTGATAAAAATACAACAAGAAAAACAAGAGACTATATCGTTTTAGTAGTATTTAATCGAGTCATACCTATACAAGTTTATGAAAAAATGGTCATTAAAGGCCAAAAAAAAACACTAAACATGCACAATATCTACGAATCTCCCGGGTGTCCCTCTATGTGCCATTTCTTGAAGCAGTTGCGTGCGGAAACAAAGCACAATGCCACCTTGCAGTGTGAGCAGTATATGGGAGTCTTGATTTTATTTCCTTGTAGTTTGCACATGACACACATTCGCCTCACTCGCGAAGCATCTGAACCGAAATACTCCGGATAGCATTGCTCCGTCTGTGCGGGCGAGGGTGGGGGAGAAATCTCGGTGTCGGACGACGAGTATATGTTCGATTCGACAGGGGTGGAAGGCACAGGTGGCGACTTCCTTATGGCGGACGCAGACGTCGAGGGATCTTGGGCAGAAGGGGCAGATGGATTCTTGCCTCTGCCAGCACCTGCCAACTCGGACACAAGCGTTTCCCTGAACAATTTATGGTCCAGAGGGGTCTTGTTCTGGGCTTTCGCCAAATGTTGGTGAAGGATGAAACTGTTGACCACTGCGATGTCGAGAAAATGGAAGAAGAAGGTCTTGTACCAATTTGTGGCCTTGTGGAGGACATTATAATACTCTCTAAGATCGACATCTCCTGAATATTTGCTGTAGTCCTTCACAGCAGACGGAACAGGGATTGGACGCGTTTTCCACACACCATCGGCCCCCTTGGCATTCCTGGTGACTGTATCCCCCATGAACGCCTTATGAATTGTGGAACACATGAGGACTTCTCTCGTGTCCATCCATTTGACAAACAGAAGAGGACCTTGTCGACACCAGCGAATGGATCCTCTTTCAGATCTTCTGCTCAGGTCGTTGGTCTTCGGTAAACTGGAGATTTGACGCAAAGTGCCACAAGCGAGGATGCCGTTTTGCAACAAACCCAAGAAAAGAGTTGGGCTGGTGTAGAAACTATCTGTGTATAACCTATAACCTCCGCCGAGGTCTTTGTGATCCAGTAGTCTCATTATCGAATCGAACCTGGTGCCTTTACCCGATGAAGTCACGAAGAAATTCCAGGTGTACCCACACGACGAATCGGTGAGAATGAAGAGTCTGTAACCACATTTAGTTGGTTTGTCATTCATACATCGCTTCAGTCCAATCGCATCTTTGGAAGTGACCTTTCTCTCCTCTACCGAAATCTCTCTGTTGGGGTGAAAGTGTTTCTTACACGCTGAAAGAACGTCTGTATACAGAGGCTTGATTTTGAGCAGTCTGTCGTAACCTGGGGTGCCTTTCTTTTGGTTGTTTTCCTCATCTTCCTGAAGATCACAAAGGTGAAGATTCAAGGAGATGGCTTGAAACCTTGCCCGGGACATGACGGATTGTGGGTAGGGGAAATTGTACATTTGCTTTTGTGCCCAGTAGTCCGCAATAGACTTGGCTTTCACTAGACCCATGTAGACAACTAACGCCATATACGAGTAGAACTCTGCTTCGGTTAGAGGTACCCAGGGGAACTTGTTTCCAGCTTTTGCCCTCTTTTCGGCATTGCTATTGGTGTTTCTGACAATTGTCTTGACGGTAGAGCTGGTGAAAAACAATTGGAACATCTGTAAAGGGGTATATGTGGAGTCCATCATGAGCTGTGGACCTGGAGGACACTTAGGGGAGAAATTCGGTAGTACCGGCTCCTCGTCCTCATCATTGATGTCAAGCCACTTATCTGGCTTACTGCCATTTTCTACTTTCCCCCAGGGTGAATTCAACGCAGAAAACAACCTGCCTCTGGCTTGCCTCAGTGAATAAAAAGTTGTGGCAGGCTTCAATCTCTCTTTAGTCCGTTGAGGGATAGCTTCAGTGCTAGAGGCGGGTTCTGGATTGGGTTCAGAGTTGGTGGAGAATGCGGGCTCCAAACTTAATGTAAGGGTGGATTCAGAAATGGCTATAAAAGTCGAATCAGCAGTCGGTGTCGGATTAAAGATGGCGGTAGGAGTCATTTCAAAGATAGGTTCAGGTGAGAGGGTGGGTTTTAAAACCTGCTTACGGGGCCGGCCTCTCCGTCGTGGTAAGGTTGGTGCTGGACTAGGGATGGGTGTGGTTTGAAGAGAGGAATTATGGATGGTTGTGGAAGTGGCTTTAGGGGTAGGTTGAATGGTGGCTTCAGAGGTGGGTGTGGCTTGAAGAGTGAAACTATGGATGGTTGTGGGAGTGGCTTTAGGGGTAGGTTGAATGGTGTCTTCAGTGGTGGGTGTGGCTTCAGGAGAAGGTTTGGAGGTGGATATAGAGAGTTTGTCTCGTGGTGAGGTAGGTGTAGTGGGGTTGCCTCTTCGTGGTGATTGAGCCGATACAGGTGAACTTTTCAGTAGAAGATTCTCATCTTCACCAGAATCAACACTGTAACACAAAAAAACCCACACACGGGTTACAACAACAACAACAACAGAAAACTAGTATCAGGGTTAACGCTGTAAAGCTGGACATAAGAAATAGGGCTCGACATTAACACTTGTCTGCTTGGATTTCAAGCAGTTTCCCTGTGTCAAGTAACCGGCAAAATACCGGAAGCGGTGCATTCCACGGACGGGAATCCATTAGCCGCATTATTACACCATTTTCTAAGGCTGCACGATGTATTAAAGAGCACCTATCATGGAATTTTGAAATGTACCTTTCATGTAGTGTGTAACATGGATCTAAGTGAACAAAAACATCCTGCAAAGTTAGAAATATGACAGTGCACCGTATATATAGTTATTTTCTTTCAAAAGTAAGAGTCGACTCAGAGTCATTTTTAAGAATCGTTAGAAGACTGAAGCTTTTTCTCTGACTAGATGACGTCAACTTGTCAAGTTATTTGAATACGATACGCCCACTTATTGCGCTCCAAGACGCCAGTGAAAACTAGAAAACATCATGGCGACGAGACGCTGTGTTCTGAAGTGCGACTCAAAAGCAAACTTTTTTCATCTGCCCAAGGATGAGCATTTGAAGACTAAGTGGCTTGAAGACAAACCATACATCGTCGCGATTGAGTGTTTATTAGTCTTCAAATGTCTCTATTTGCATGTTTCGCGATCTCAGGAAGCTTTTATTATGGACTTCTATTATGGCACATGGTATCTTCTTCGTCTGTCTGTACATGGACTACATGTGCACAGAGCGCCCTCCGGCTGCCAGGATGAGCTGAAAACAACACATAAGAGACTCAATCGCTCATGATTAGGCTATATCTGCGCATTTTGAGGAAGTATTGAATAAAAAATACTCCTCTGTTTAGAAATTTGACACATACATATGAGAATCTATCAATATTTCTCCTCATCTGCACACTTTTGAACTAAAAGCCCTGAGGGATGTTGATTTGTCGTGAGTCTTCGTGAGGAGAATAGAGGAGTTTTTTTATGAATGAGATCAGCTGAGGCTCATATTACAATCAAACGGTTCCGACGCGGTTTTCATATTCATAACTCCTGACACATATTAACAAATTACTGTCACTATAAGACTTTGATGGGCGTTCCGTTTCTGAAAATATCTGCACAGACTATACCAATCACAACTGACTGGGTCATCGGACCAATCACCGCAGATTAGCGTCACGTAAAGGCGGCGTTTTGAAAAGTGAATCACTAAAGGAATCATTTGAGAATCGCTGTCAAAACAGGTAAAAATAAATGCATATTATAAGAAAACTAAAGTCTTTTTTGTCATTGCATGCATGCAAAACTGTTGTTGGGGACTTCTAAAACAATATTTGGAACATTTTAAATGCCATAATAGGTGCTTTTTAAAACCATTTAAAAACCATAGTATAGTGCTATTGTGAATTCACAAAGACCATTATTCAATTAAATAAATATATGCCCAGCATGTTTAATATCTATATGCGGTTTAATTATTTACACACGTGTAGGTTAAGTATGTCTCAGAGCAGCTCCGTTTACAGTAAAAGCTTTGGGTTGCTTATAAAGTTCATCTGGGGCCAAAAGTTCAAAGTAGAAAAACAATGTGCGCCATTTCGTCAGATTCGTAAGGTAAATCATTCATAAACATACAGCAACACAGGAGAAAACATCAATATGTTTCTAAATATGCAAACTGTTCATCTCAAATTCAAAATAAACGTTTAAACCCTCGCTCTTGAGTTTGCATGTCCACGTGTTCTTGTTCTATCTAGCATTTCTATATCGTAAAGTGGACAAATATTAAAGATTTCCTAAACATTTGAATTAAATGTCGTTTGGCCAATATTAAACAAGGATTTGATCTGCTGTAAAGTGTAAAAACACCAGGTCATTGGCGCACTCTGCAGGCATACAATACATAAGATGATTGTTTATATTAAGTACACTATGTATTTTTTAACAGTGTCGTTCTATAAAACCATGATTACTTGCTTTTGATACTTTATTTTAACCAAATATTATTGCCTCATTGTTATTATAAATGTGCAATTTAAAGGCTTAGGTTTTTTAGTTATTTTTTAACCACAAAAAATCTGATTAATCGTCAAAATACTCAACCGATTACTCGATTAGCAAAATAATCGTTAGTGACAGCCCTAGAGAAATCATAACAAATGAGTGTAACCGCATAAAGAAACTCACAGAAACATACTGAGGTAAAGATTAAAAAATGTGAGTTTTTTTTTAAATTTATAACATGATATAGTTAACGCAAGCAATATAACACGACCATGGGAGCTATTTTGCTGAATATTATCACGACTGCAAATGTTACATCGATTTTATAGTTCAATAAACAAGTAGTTAATATTTAGTCACTTACTTTTAGACATAATATTGACTGTTTTTGTTCCATTTCACCAACGAATGAATGAATGCCTCCTCACTCATTAAATGACTGGCCAGCACCTACTGGTCATTGCATTTTTTCCCCAACATTTCTTCAAAAAATGTAAAACATGAAGCTCATAACATTATTTATTGCATTGGTAATTTTGCCGTGTAAATTATTTAATTTGATTGGTAAGAGCCCTATAGTGTCTTATTATTGATTATAATTGAATTTATTGATCAAATGTAAGAATTTGACATGAAAGATGATGCATGATTTTTGGGGTAAATATCAAAAATCTGCAGATTTAAGTATATAAAAGCTGAAAGGAAGAATATTGCTTCAGAATAAATTATTTATAACCACAAAAAATCTCAAATAACAAGCACTTGACAAGGCTTAATGTCGAGCCCTGTGAAATAATAGTCCCAAAAAGAAAAAAATTAAGTACAAATATATTTGCATGATTTTTTTGTGTTGAGTATATTTGTTACATCCAGCGAATATGAAACTCATACTTGAAGGGAAATAAACACCTCAAGTTTATTCAGAGATACTAAAACGTATCTAGAGACCTTTTAAAATGCAAAAAGATGTTCTGTGTTAATGACCCCTCAGACATTCTGCTGAGCCTCCAGAAGAAAACCATCCAGGTTTGGAAACTCTTAGTTACAAAAAAACTACAATAAATGTAAAACTTCCTTACTCACTCGTCTTCCCACAGATCCTCTTCCCTTCCTGAATCACTGATCTCATCGCTGTCGCCATCAAGGTCGATGTCGATGTCGACCTGAGGCCGGATAGGGTTGGGATCAGGTTTTGGTGTGGGTTCAGCGATGGGTATAGAGGTCAATGGTTCATTGAAGGTTGTGGGAAAGCTGAGTTTAGTGGTGGTTTGAAAGGTGGGTGCAAGTTCAGGCAGAGGACTAGGGGTAGTTTTTGAGGTGTGTATTAAGGGTTGTGGCATGGCGGCTGGAGGGAATGTGGATGAGAGTCGCTGCCTCTTTGCATTCGGTGATTCTGAACCATCTAGGCTTTCATCCAGTGGAACTGGCAAATGTTCTTCAGAAGCATCCACACTGCAACAGAAACCAGACACACTTCATATGCATGCCATGCACGCATCACAATTTACAGCACAATAACAATATACTAATACTTGTAGTTACATAATCAAAAGTTTGGAGTTGGAGGTCTTTTATGCTCACCAAGACTGCTTTATTTGAACAAAAATCATGTGAAATATTACTAACAATTACTGTTTCAAAATATTTAAAATGTAATTTATTCCTGCAATTGTATACTGTGAAGAATTTATTCTCAGGATTCCTTGATGTTCAAAATAACAGCTTTTATTTCAAAATGTAAACCTTCTGTAACATTATAATTGTTTATTGTTAAGTTAATGCATCCTTGCTGAATAAAAACATTATTTCTTTCAAAAAAAGAACTCAATGTCAAAACAAAGAGACAAAAATTAAATAAATAAAAAATAATTAACTGAAATGTATCTATGGAAGCTTGTTTCCGCCACGGAATAAAACAATTTAAAAGAACTTTTTCACAATTTAGACTTTTTTTTCTCACAATTCTGACTTTATAACACGTAATTGCATGCCCCCCTGAAAGCTCGTAAAGCTAGATTTAAAATAAGACAATAGGGCTGCACAATCTATCGAAATTATCGGAATATCGCAAATGTACATATCGCAATATGCATATCGCAAGGGCACGCAATATCTGGATGATTTTAATAGGCTACTTCAACATTGTGAAAAGTGTACGTTTTAGGTTGACGCATATAGCAGAGAATAGACTGAGCACACGACTGTTACTTATGTTTGATGTTAAAATGAGTTATTAAATGCAATAACTTGCGAAAAACAACTCTTTGCAGTCTCACGCTGTCTGACACACACATGAATCGTGCGCACAAGCCTTTATTTTCGTGTCTTGTTACACACTCGAACTGTCAAATACACACACAGTTATGTCAAAATGTCTGTCTTGGTGTCTGTCTTCATGTAAACACAGTCGGTTATCCTTTAAGTGAAAGATATCACTTGGGAAAATAAATAGATTTTACACACAAAGCAATATCGTATCGAATATCGCATTATTTAACAAGGATATCGCATTTTTCTTCAATATCGCACAGCCCTATAAGACAATTTATGTTATTATCAGCTATTACGGACATTGACCGTGAGATTGCTGAGACGAACGCACGCCATCAGACAGAAAGAGCAAGACTGATATTTACTGAACGCAGAACGAACCTTGCAAGACTTTTAAAAATGGCGGTTGAAATAATTGCTGCGTGAGCTCAACCAATCAGCATGTTCAGCGCCCAGTCCCACCCCCGAAAGTTCCTGAACTTTGAAAAAGTACTACCTCGCGAGCAGGGACTCTCGGATGGGGGAAATATTTACCTGGAACTTCATTTAGACCCTGCGGTCGAAACACACCGAGTACCAGCCCAAAGCTCCTGCGGTGGAAACGCAGCTTATGTCTCACAATTCTGACTTTATAACTCGCAATTGCAGAAAAGTCAGAATTGCGAGATATAACCTTGCAATTGTGAGATAAAACTTTTTTTTTTTTGTTTATCCACAGACCTGCAAACTCCTCAGAGTAAAAAAGGTGACTCAAGGAAGTGTTGTGACGCATGACACAAAAATAAAAGACTGACAGTAGGGGTGTAACGGTACACAAAACTGACGGTTCAGTACGTACCTCGGGTTTGAAATCACGGTTCGGAATGAGTTTTACAAAATTGCTTTTTATTTATTTTTTATATTTAACAGTGGTTTACTGAAGAAGAAAAAAAGTATCTGTCCTTGAATGAATTAAATTATATCTAAAAGTTTATTAAAGATATTTCTGTAAACTATATAGGGAGCCCTTACTTGGACATTAATATCAAAGGTTAACAACAGAGCCCAAACTATTAGCCTAAATTCAGTTGCTATTTATTTGTAGGTATAATAATCAACACTCAAATAACACATTGTATGCAAACATGTAAACTTCACATAAGGCAGTTTTTGCAATAACTTCTAAATCTAATTATAAAAAAAAAAAATTCTCCAATTCGTTGTTGAAATATAATAATTTATACACATTGTCTGTCATTTTCATGACAGGTTTATTTAACATGCATGAAATAATCAAGACACCACTAACAGGTTAAGTAAAATATAATGAATATGTAGGCTAATATAGAGCATATATTCCGTGAAAGAGCTGATTTCTCTAGTGAATAAAATTCTGTGGACAATGCCTGAGGTAAATGTGATGCTAACGTTACATGAAATTGTTTAGTTTACAAGCAGTTATATTGACATATTTTCCGCCGTTGAAACACTGATTGAGCGATTACACGACATATTTACATGACAGTCAGTTGTAAAGTATCCTCAGCATACCTTCAGATGTTCATTCATGTTTATTCTTTAGTAAGAGATGATCGATCGCCCTCACAGATGAACTGTCTGTAATCAGTGTCCAGTCACGCCACATAGCGTCAAAACGGCATCGTTTGAATTTTGTGATAAAAATTTGGACTGAATACTTAATATGTTAGTGCGAGAAATGACCCAATTGACCAAGAAAACGGAGATTGTCGCCGAAAAGCAACAAGTTTGCAGGTGTGTATCCAGTGGCAGAAACAAGCTTCCATACATTACACCTGCAAATCAAAAGAAAAAAATTATATTTATGTTTACTCACTTCTCTTCCCATGGTTCCTCTTCCTTCAATATCAATATCGATGCCGGACTCGAAGCGGATGTGGAGTTCGGGCCGAGTTTGAAAGTGGATGTGGCATTCGGGAGGAGTATGGGTGTAGAATTAGGGCTCAGTTTAATGGAGGATGTGGGACTGGAAATGTTTATAGGCGTGAAATTAGAGCCAAGTGTAAACGTGGGTGTAGAGTTAGGGACGAATTTAATGCCGGATGTGGAGTTGGGGATCAGCGTGGCAATAGGTGGGGGTTTAGGGACTATTGTGGCATACGAGGAGGGCTTAGGAAAGAACTTGATTTGAGATTTGTCTTTAGGAGGTCTGCCTCTCCGTCGGGGTAAAGAGATAGCTGGGGTGGTTTTAGGTGTGCTGTCCATCACTGGTGCCATTGAGGAGGGACTCAAAGCACTTTTAGGCGGTCGTCCTCTTCGCCGGGGTAAGGACGATGAAGGCGAGGAGGATGCGTTCCTCTTTAGTTTTGAAGGCTCCCATTCTTCAGAAGAATCAATACTGTAACATACAATGAATACACACTTAATATGCACGCACTTAGTGATTACAAATTAATCAGTTATATCACATTATCTGTTGTGCTTTATTGCACTTTATGCAACAGAAAACATAACCAGGGGAACAAATTGGTTCACGATTGAAAAAAAATACAGTGCTTGCAAGACTGTTTTGCTATTCTCTTCTCAACAACTTTTCATATTGCCATTTAAAACCATTGCTTAACATACAGATGCTATTCAAACTTCATCTTTAATTTTTTGCTAACCTTTATAAGTCTAAGGATTTTAAAGGTGCTGACAGCGATTGTCCATCACGAATGCCAGATGGACATCACTGAAACCACACCTAATCACAATTAATCTAAATAAAACGGCAAATGGCAATATGGCTTAGTGTGATTATCAAATGGCAAAGTGTGATGTAGCCTTTTCGGTTTACGCACTTAGAGTGCACGATTTACTCTATTAAAATGCAGTTAAAAAAGCCCTGTATTGAGTATGGTCTTTTAGGCTATATTTATATCATGCGATATAGTTAAGCAATCACACTAAGTGTGCCGTCCCAGCCCAAGTGATTCAATGACTCACTCAATAATAAAGTCAAATGCTTAATTCTTGAAATCATCAGCCGTTTGAACGAATCGGATGAATGAACGATTCAATGACTCACTTAATAGTAAAGTCAAAGGCTTCATTCTTGAAACGATCAGCCGTTTGAATGAATCAACTGAATAAATGATTCAATGACTCACTCAATAATAAAGTCAAATGCTTCTTTCTTGAAACGATCAGCTGTTTGAACGAATCGGATGAATGAACAATTCAATGACTCACTCAATAATAAAGTCAAATGCTTCGCTCCTGAAAAGATCAGTTGTTTGAATGATTCGAATGAATGAATGTTTCAATGACTCACTCAAAAATAAAGTCAAATGGTTCATTCCTTAAACGATCAGCCGTTTGAATGAATCAGCTGAATAATTGATTCAATGACTCACTCAATAATAAAGTCCAAATGCTTCATTCCAGAAACGATCAGCCGTTTGAATGAATCGGATGAATGAATGATTCAATGACTCACTCAATAATAAAGTAAAATGCTTCATTCCTTAAACGATCAGCCGTTTGAATTAATCAGCTGAATAATTGATTCAATAATAAAGTCAAATGCTTCGCTCCTGAAACGATCAGCCGTTTGAACGAATCGGCTGAATAATTGATTCAATGACTCACTCAATATTAAAGTCAAATGCTTCATTCCTTAAATGATCAGCCGTTTGAATGAATCAGCTGAATAATTGATTCAATGACTCACTCAATAATAAAGTCAAATGCTTCATTCCTTAAATGATCAGCCGTTTGAATGAATCAGCTGAATAAATTATTCAATGACTCACTCAATAAAAAAGTCAAATGCTTCATTCCCTGAAAGGATCAGCCGTTTGAACGAATTGATGAATGAATGATTCAATGACTCACTCAATAATAAAGTAAAATACTTTATTCCTGAAATGATCAGCCGTTTAAACGAATCGCCTGAATGAATGATTCAATGATTCGCTCATTAACAGTGACTTGCCGCCACCTACTGGTGGTTTTAGTTTCACATTTAAAGTATATTTTCAATTTTAAATCATTTCATGTCGTCAATGTTTTATTTTCAAAACATTTATAGTCAAATTGGTATATAAATGACAAAATCGTGCCCAAGTTACGCTGCCCTACAAACAACCACAACTGTTTGTTGTTTATTTTTGCCCCCAAATTGTGGAGCCTTTTTTAACCAATCAGAAATGTTCTTTTCTCTGTATGTCAATTATCAATCAATCAAGACCCCATAAAACAAGGCAATGCTGCTCAATCTGCACCGTTGTTTGAAATGGTAATATTTGAAGTCTAGAACAAAAAAATAACTCATAAGAATGTTGTAAAATCAGGATCTTCTTATGAATATATACACAAAGGGACAAAGTTTGGCTGGTTATCAAGCTAGAACTACCATCTGCCTGCAAGAAGCATCTCCCCATTGACTGCCATTCAAACCAGGCCGTGTGTTTTGCAAGCACAGCTCCCATAGCAGATTACTATTTTTGTTGCATAGCAACAATGTTTTACCAGTGCCCTTTTAAAGGCTCTATAATTAATGGAGAAACTGACTGCTTGCTCCACGCATTTCAGACCTTCTTGGACACACATGATCGTTGCGCTTTTTTCCAGTCATTGGCATAATCTGTCATATCTGCAACTATAAGAATATATCTGGAAATCACTTGGCAGCTGCAATTTTTATGTTGACATTTTCTATGGGGCCGGACACCACTGATGGGCAAGCCTGTTATGAGTCCATTGCTTTTATTGTTTTTGGTTGTTTTGTTCATTTATTGTGGATATTTAAAAAAAAATTCAATTTTCAGTGTTAAATAGTCTTTAGAAAAAAAAGTGTATTGATCTTTGAAAAGGTGAACCTGCATTATTATGCCATTATCATTATTTTAGATAAAAATGATCTCAGAACGACAATATTATCGTTTATTGCAATAATTTCTTGGCCCATTTATCGTCCAGCAAAATTTGTTATCGTGACAGGCATAGTTATGTAGCCTTTATTTTATGTCAGCAATGAACAATGATTTTAAGGGACTATTTAGTGGAGAGGGCATTCTTATTCTAGAGAGAATTTGATTGGACAAAAATATGGACACGCCCCTGAAGGCAAGATGACCATTTAGATTTCAGCTAGGGCTGCACGATTAATCGAAATCGAACAGCAATTTGGCTTGTGTGCGATTATGAAAGCGCAAAGGCTGCGATTTTAATTAAATAAATAAATGTCAGTGAAGAGCGGCTCTGAGATCAGTAAACGCTGCTCCGTCTGAAAGCTCTGCCAGTTTGAGTCGCTTATAACGTGCGTTTGAAAAAGCAACACGCGTCAAACATCTTCACAAACTAGCAGTGTGAAGTGTTCATAAACCTGTTGTCCAATAGAATACGTTTAATAACCGGTTTTAACTCATTTCTTATCGTCAGTCGAGCTGATGTGGCTTCTTATCACAGAAAGTCAATCAGCACTGAATACTTCATTATTATGAAAATACCCGAGAAGGCTTGAAGAACTCAATACACCATATCTTGTCGCAGAAGTATTATCTTCATGTTTAATCAGTCAAAGCGTTTCTATCTTCGTTTTATTCAGCCAACAATGCAAGCTTCACATTTCCTGAAAACGAACGATTACTTCTCTGAGGAAAATGTGGAGTTTCTGCTCGAGGGCGCCCTCTGGCCTCCAGAATTAATTAAACTTTTGGGTAGAAAATAAGAAAAATAATACTTCTAAATACATTTATATGACAATCCATGTTTTTCTTCAAAGCACAGGAGTTTTAATCCCCACAGTGGAGCACCACAACTTGTCATGCTTGTCAGATTAATCGATTATTAAAATAATCGTTAGTTGCAGCCCTATTCTTAAATGCTATTTTACATTTTTAATAATGAAAATTTTCTTGTAATAGTAATATTTCTTATTTTTATTTAGCAATAATAATTATTATTATTATTAGCCATATTAATATATAAACACAAAATGTTATATACACACTTTTCATTTGTAAAAATAAAAATATATATAATAATAAATCGCATTTTAAATCGCAATCGCAATTTTAACCAGAATAATCGTAATTAGATATTTTCCCCAAATCGTGCAGCCCTAATTTCAGCCCATTTCACAGATGAGAAAGACAGGTATAATGTAACAATAAATGAATGTATAAGTAAATATAGAACTCAAGGCTCTCTCTCTCTCGTTCCTGTAAAAAAAGTTCCTGGTACAAATTGTTTCGGGTAATTTCGGTGGAAACGGAAATTCTCTCTCTCTCTCTCTCTATATATATATATATATAGTATATTAGTTAATTGTAATTGGTTAATAGTTAATTGGTCTTTAATACTATTTTTTAGACTGCGATTTTATATACTTTGGTGTCTTTCAAGCACTGTTTTTTCTATATATCTTCAAAACTGGTCACTCTTATTCGAGAGAGAATTTGATTGGACAAAAATATGGACACGCCCCTGAAGGCAAGATAACTTTGTTTAGATTTTGGCCCATTTCCCAGACGAGAAAGACAGTTATGTAGCAATAAATTAATATAGAAATAAATGTAGAACTTAAGGTTCACTAATATATATATATATATATATATATAGTGTATTAGTTATTTGTAAGGGGTCTTTAATACTATTCTTCACACTGTGATGTTATACTTTGGTGTCTTTTAAGCACAGTTTTCTAAATAGCTTCTAAAAACTGGGCACTCTTTTTCTGTAGAGAATTTGATTGGACAAAAATATGGACACGCCCCTGAAGACATGATGACTTCATTTAGATTTGGGCCCCTTTCCCAGACGAGAAAGACAGTTATGTAGCAATAAATTAATGTAGAAATAAATGTAGAACTTAAGGTTCACTAATATATATGTATGTATATATATATATGTATATTATATATATATGTATATATAGTGTATTAGTTAATTGTATGGGGTCTTTAACACAATTTTTCAGACTGTGATTTTATACTTTGGTGTCTTTCAAGCACTGTTTTTTTTCCTATCTAGCTTCAAAACTGCATTCTGTAGTAAGAAACAAAACACATTTTCTACCGTACAACAGGTAAAAACACTACACGTGACGTATTACTTACTCTTCTTCCCGCGGTTCCTCCTCCTCCGCCGAGTCGTCGAGCTCATCGCTGTCTGACAGAGGCTTGTATCCAACTTCAGTGTCGCAATCTTCTATTACACACTCGATTTCATAAAACATTTGCCTTTTTGCTCCGACATCCTCCGGCGATGCCATTTCGAGCAGAGGAGAAAAAGGCGGAGGAATCTGAACGCTGCCTCCTCACACCGGGGCTCGGACGCTGCAGGACGCGCGCGCACACTCAGTGCGGTTTCTGCATACGCCCCACCCCCAACCATTATCGCAGTGTCTGATTGGAAGACAATCTTGAGTGACGTGCCAACGAAAGGCTGAGATCATCAGTTATGCGCCGTGACAAAAGCAGACCCCCTATTATTTATTTTAGACGAAAAGTATATTAAGATTGGTCATTTATTACAGGAGATGTAACTTTGTATGAGTGTTTGTTAGTTTCTGTGTCGTTTTGCAGGAACATGTAACTAATGTGTAAAGTACAGTAATGTATTTTGGTTTTTGGGTACCTTGTGATGTTTGTTTTTCATTGAGATTGTTTCTTGTTTGAGATTTTTGTATAATTTCTATATGGGAGGAATTAGTGATCTACTGTTGGCGTGGGAAATAACTGTGACAAATTGGAAATGTGTTTCCCTTTTACCTGTATAATTAAAAAACAATAAACACATTGTTCAAAAAAAGTATTTTAAGACCCAACAGCAAAGCTTTATATTTTTCCATGTAAGTAAGTATTTATTATTTTAGTCTTGTTTATGCTGTCTTGGCTCTTTTGTCATAATGTTCACAATAAACTATTATTAAAGAAAAACAACTAATTAATAAAATATTCAAATAAATAAAGATTGCTCTTTATTCTCTATATTTATATATATTGTTATAATGGTGCATATACATTTAATTGATGAAATAAAAGTTTTCGCAAAAGAAATTATATATATATCAAAAGTTTGGAAACATTATTTTTAACAGAAAAAACAGTAATACTGTGAAATAATAATAATATAAAATAAGGAAATAAAAGAATGTTTTTCTATAATATACTCTAAAATATAATTTATTTTTGTGATGCAAAGCTGAATTTATTATCAATGTTGGAAACAGTAATAATATTTTTTATTACCTGTGATATGTTTTTTTTCAGGATTCTTTGATTAATAAAATTAATTAAAAAAGAAAAAAAATAGAAATGAATAGTTTTATTCAGCAATGATGTGTTAAATTGATTAAAAGTGAGAGTATAGATTTATATTGTAAGAAAAGATCTCTATTTTGAATAAATGCTGTTCTTTTTAACTTTTTATTCATCAATGAATCCTGAAAAAAAAGTATCACACGTTATAAAAAAAATTACTATTTCCGACACTGATAATCGATGGTTTCTGAAGGGTCATGTCACACTGTAATTATGCTGAAAATTCAGCTTTGATCCCAGGAATAAATTACACTTTAATATATATTCACATAGAAAACACTTATTTTAGATTGTAATAATATTTCACAATTCAATATTAACACATCCTTGCTATATATGTACATTTCCTTTCTGGCTTCACATTTTGTCTGGTTGTGTAATTTTTACATTTGCATATTGTCCATTATTTATTATTACTTGACTGACCAATTCCATGCATCTTATACCTGGTAATACAAGTTCTCCTTCCTCGGTCAGTCTTACCTTGGGCTGCAGACACAACAGGCAGATTTTCCCGGAGTTGACCACCTGTCGGACTGAATCCGCATTTGTGCCGTACAGGTTCTGTTCAAACTCGCCCGACTCTATGAATTTCCCAGCAGCCAATTCTGATTCAAAGCTCTGTCGAGATACAAAGTTGTACTCTCTGCCGTTGAGCTCATGTGTGCGGGGGCTTCGCGTGGTGTCTGTAACGTGTGCAAAATCACATATAACTACAATAGACTGGCTATGCATGAACAAAATAGTATAAATAAAAGGGAAATACAAATTAAAATTCAGATTTTCCTGATTTCCAATATTCTTTAAAATATCTTTTGTGTTCAGCAGAAGAAAGAAACTCATATGAGTTTAGAAAGAGCCTGACTAAATGATGACAGAATTTTCTATTTTGGGTGAACTATCCCTTTAATTCATGGTATTCAACTATTATCTGTTCCAAAGCTTAGAAAATTGCCTACATAGACAGGATTATGTGCATACTTACAACATTTCAAAAGTTTGGACTAATTCAGATTTTTATCATGTTTGAAAGAAGTCTCTTCTGCTCACCAAGGCTGTATTTATTTGATGTAAAATACAGTAATGTTGTGAAATATTATTTCAATCTAAAATAGCTGTTTTCTATGTGAATATATAGTAAAGTGTAATCTATTCCTGTGATCAAAGTTGAATTTATCATCATTACTCCAGTCATCAGTGTCACATGACCCTTCAGAAATCATTCTCATATGAGGATTTGCAGTGCTAGAAACATTTATGATGACATGAGTTGTGCTTCTTCATATTTATTGAGGAAACTGTGATTAATTTCTTCCGGATTCTCTGATGAATAGAAAGATCAAAAGAACAGCATTTATCTGAAATAGAAATCTTACTGTCACTTGAATTAATTTAAAGCATTAATAAAAAAGTATTACTTTATATCAAATTTAAAGAGATCGTATTACCCCAAACTTGGAAAAATGGTTGCATATCACTTATCAAAAACTATTTTCAACATCGATAATAATCAGAAATGCAGCAAATCATCGTATCAGAATGATTTGTGAAGGGTCATGTGACACTGAAGACTGGAGTAATGATGATAAATTCAGCTTTGATCACAGGAATACTAGAAAATACACATAGAAAATACTTATTTTAAATTGTAGTACACTCTAAAAAAAAAAAAGGTTCTATATTGCACCAAAAATGGTTCTTGGCTCGTAATCATAGGGGAACCTTTTTTAGTGCTATATAGCACCAATTTTGGTGCTTCAGTGGTTCTTCAGCGGTTCTTCAGAGGTTCTTCAGAGGTTCTTCAGAGGTTCTTCAGTGGTTCTTCAGCGGTTCTTCAGTGGTTCTTCAGAGGTTCTTCAGTGGTTCTTCAGCGGTTCTTCAGTGGTTCTTCAGTGGTTCTTCAGTGGTTCTTCAGTGGTTCTTCAGTGGTTCTTCAGAGGTTCTTCAGTGGTTCTTCAGCGGTTCTTCAGAGGTTCTTCAGTGGTTCTTCAGTGGTTCTTCAGCGGTTCTTCAGCGGTTCTTCAGTGGTTCTTCAGAGGTTCTTCAGTGGTTCTTCAGCGGTTCTTCAGCGGTTCTTCAGTGGTTCTTCAGTGGTTCTTCAGTGGTTCTTCAGTGGTTCTTCAGCGGTTCTTCAGCGGTTCTTCAGCGGTTCTTCAGTGGTTCTTCAGTGGTTCTTCAGTGGTTCTTCAGCGGTTCTTCAGCGGTTCTTCAGCGGTTCTTCAGCGGTTCTTCAGTGGTTCTTCAGTGGTTCTTCAGAGGTTCTTCAGAGGTTCTTCAGCGGTTCTTCAGAGGTTCTTCAGTGGTTCTTCAGTGGTTCTTCAGAGGTTCTTCAGTGGTTCTTCAGAGGTTCTTCAGTGGTTCTTCAGCGGTTCTTCAGAGGTTCTTCAGTGGTTCTTCAGTGGTTCTTCAGAGGTTCTTCAGTGGTTCTTCAGCGGTTCTTCAGAGGTTCTTCAGTGGTTCTTCAGTGGTTCTTCAGCGGTTCTTCAGCGGTTCTTCAGTGGTTCTTCAGAGGTTCTTCAGTGGTTCTTCAGCGGTTCTTCAGCGGTTCTTCAGTGGTTCTTCAGTGGTTCTTCAGAGGTTCTTCAGTGGTTCTTCAGAGGTTCTTCAGTGGTTCTTCAGCGGTTCTTCAGAGGTTCTTCAGTGGTTCTTCAGTGGTTCTTCAGAGGTTCTTCAGTGGTTCTTCAGAGGTTCTTCAGAGGTTCTTCAGCGGTTCTTCAGCGGTTCTTCAGTGGTTCTTCAGAGGTTCTTCAGTGGTTCTTCAGCGGTTCTTCAGAGGTTCTTCAGTGGTTCTTCAGTGGTTCTTCAGCGGTTCTTCAGAGGTTCTTCAGTGGTTCTTCAGAGGTTCTTCACCGGTTCTTTGACTAAGGTGCTATATAGCACCTCTGAAGAACCGCTGAAGAACCACTGAAGCACCAAAATTGGTGCTATATAGCACTAAAAAAGGTTCCCCTGATTACGAGCCTTTTTTTTTAGAGTGTAATATTTCACAACATTACTATATTTTACATCAAATAGATCCAGCCTTGGTGAGCAGAAGAGACTTCTTAAAAACATTTAAAGTGTATGTAAAACTTACAAATGTAATTTTAGTATAGATGCTGCTTATGTAATTCACTAGGTTTTCGGAAGTGAGCCATTCTGGTTAAATGTAATGTTAAATAACTTCATGGCAAAGCTGTAGAAAAGCACAGTCTTACGTGGAACAGCGCCGGTGAACCGGTCAGGCTCTACGGACAGCAGTCTCTGTCTCAATTCATCATGTCCGCTGTTTGGTGGACCAATCAGGGCGACGGGACGCTTGCGGTTGGGCGGCTGATGGTACAGTGCCACCTCCTCATAGGTCAGTATATCCTCACTGTAATGCTCTGAACAATGATTTTGCAAAATTTAAATGTTATTAGTCTAGACTAGGGCTATTGAAATCAGTTACAGGACTTAAAGGGACAGTTCACCCAAAAATGAACATTTACTTGCCGAGTTTCTTTCGTCTGCTGAACACAGAAGAAGAATATTTGGAATGGTAGCCATTGACATCCATTGTAGAAAATAAAATACTATGGAACAGTGTTAATTTTGACAGCAAATTTTGATTTTGTTTTAGTCATAGTCTTTTTAGTCACCTGAATTGTTTTTAGTTTTAGTCTAGTTTTAGTCGACTAAATCTACAGTAGTTTTAGTCTCCTAAAATCTAATGAGTTGAGTTAAATTGTAATACATTAAGCATTTAAGCAATACATAACTGACTGTCAGTTGAACTGACATTTTGACATCATTTTGTTTTTGACATTAAAAATACACGAAAGAGCTCAATTCACTTTTTTGTTTGTTTTTTAAAAACATCTATATAGTTTTATGACTTTGTCTTTCTGTTTTAGTAAGAAGGCCATATCAGGTTAAACTAAAGCTTCAAATAAGTTTTTTTTTTTTTATTTCAGTTGACATTTATTTAATTTCAAGTAATGAAGTTTTTTAATGGTTTTAGTGAACTATTACAACCCATTCTCATTCCCAAGGCGTCAAAATCCGACGCATGGTCAATGCCTTCCGCGTCACATCGAAGACGCTAAAGTCACCCCTAGGCGTCACTACATTGACGCGCTGGGTGCTCCATTCATTTCAGTTGTTTACCCAATGCGTCAGATCAAGACGCATTTTATTCTTTGCATTTGTAAAAGACATGATTTTATTAATATTTTATTCATATTTAAAGGTTACTTTTATATTTTGGAGCAGCTAACCCAACTCCTACCCTAAACCTACCCACTTCTAAACAATATAAAACACATAACAGGCAAATACAAGTACAGTCAAATCTATTTATTGCAAAAACTGACCAAAAACAGTATTAACTCATGTTGCATTCCAAGTCTTCCAAGTCTTCCAAGTCCCACGATGTCTTCATGTAAAGAACAGAGTTGATCTTAATGTTTTAATCGCTGAGATGATGATCCCGCCGCTCCGTTAACGCACTCATTCATATCTCATTCAAATAATACACACGCCTCTTTAGCATGACGCATTCGGTCACAAGACACACGAGAACCAATGACATTTTACAATCAAAGCTGACGTAATGACGCAATTGGTCACGAGACATACGAGAGCCAATGCAATTTCACTATGAAAACTGACGTAACGGGCGGCAATATTTGAAATTTAATGTGTTTAATGTGATCTCCTGCGGATGGAGACGCTGATCGCTTTTGGGGATTTCCTTCACACAAATCAATCGCTTGGCCTCTGCACCCGAGGTGCCCTAATGACTACCGCCCTGTAGCACTCACACCCATCGTCATGAAGTGCTTTGAGCGGCTGGTCCTGGAACACCTAAAAGACTCTCTACCATCCACATTGGACTCACACCAGTTTGCCTACCGCAGCAATATCAGCACAGAGGATGCCGTTTCCATGGCACTGCACTCTGTGCTCACTCACCTGGACAATAAGAACACTTACGCACGCATGCTGTTTGTTGACTTCAGCTCAGCATTCAACACTGTCATCCCAACCAAGTTAATAGCCAAACTTGGAGACCTGGGCATCAATACCTCAATGTGCAACTGGATTTTGGACTTCCTAACTGACAGACCCCAGAATGTTCGTTCAGGATCCACCTGCTCCACATCCATCACACTCAACACTGGTGTACCACAGGGCTGTGTGCTAAGTCCGTTTCTCTACTCCCTCTTCACCTCCGACTGCAAGCCTGTGTATGGATCTAATTCTATCGTCAAGTTTGCGGACGACACAACGGTGATTGGGCTCATCAGCAACAACGATGAGACTGCCTACAGGGAGGAGATCCAGCACCTGGCCACATGGTGCACCGAAAATAACCTGCTCCTCAACACCACCAAAACGAAGGAGCTCATCGTGGACTTCAGGAAGGAGTCAAGAGGCACACACGACACCATCCACATCAATGGAATGGCTGTTGAACGTGTCTCCAGTTTCAAGTTCCTGGGGATCCACATCTCAGCGGACATGTCGTGGACGACCAACACCTCCAGCCTGGTCAAGAAGGCTCACCAGCGCCTCTTCTTCCTGAGGACACTGAGGAAGAATCAGCTCTCCTCGGCTATCCTGGTGAACTTCTATCGCTGCGCAATAGAAAGCATCCTGACCAACTGTGTGGCAGTGTGGTATGGGAGCTGCTCTGTTGCGGAGCGCAAGGCACTGCAGCGGGTGGTGAAAACTGCCCAGCGCATCACAGGGACTCCACTGCCTGCCATCGAGCACATCCAGAGGAAACGCTGTCTGCATCGAGCTCGCAGCATCCTCAAGGACTCCTCTCACCCAGCCCACAGACTGTTTTCTCTCCTGCCCTCCGGCAGGCGTTTCAGGATCCACCGGACCAGGACCAGCAGACTTAAGAACAGTTTTTTCCCCAGAGCTGTCTCTTTATTGAACTCAAACCCCCGCTGATCCACTCCCCTCATATACTGATAACTCTCCTACCTCACATCCACCTTCACTTTGTTATTTGCACTACCGACTCTTTATTACAGTAACAACTGTTTACTTATTCATTTTGCACTACCACACCGTAACTGGATTATGCTCATTTGCACTGCCGACTGTTATTTACAGTACCTACTGTTTACATTTGTATTTTGCACCGTACTTCTAACTGTAATATGCAATCACTTCCACTGCACTTTTACACTTTTTTTCGGATAGCTTCTGTCCATAATTTATTGCACTACCTTAATCCACTGCCATATTCCTAATTTTAGCCTAACATATCATTGTATACCTCTATCTGTAAAATTCTGTTTATAGTAATAGCCATCTGTATATTATATTATATTCATAGTACATATCCACCTGTAAATTCTGTTTATAGTATTAACCATCTGTATATTATTCACTGTACATATTCACCTGTAAATTCTGTTTATAGTAATAACCATCTCTCTATTTATAGACATATTTATATATACTCAGTACATATCCATGTCCTGCACTTATGCAAACGTTGTATATCCTGCACTTGCTGCTATTGCACTTCTGGTTAGACCTAAACTGCATTTCGTTGCCTTGTACTTGTACTTGTGTAATGACAATAAAGTTGAATCTAATCTAATCTAATCTAATATTTGTACTTTTTGAATAAATTGTGCATGCAGTCAACTCTGTCTGTTATATCTGCGTTTTATATACCACACAAATGGGTAGGTTTAGGGATGGGATGGGGTTACATGTCAAAACGTGTCTAGATAGCGTAAATAAAATTATGCTGGCTGATTAAATTGAGAATCACAGTCCAACATGTCATAATGGCAAAATCATAACCCAATATATGATCATCATGACGATAACTTTCCCATGCCCAACGCGTCTGTGTCTGACGCCAAAGGTTTCTCATTGAAATGAATGGAGCACTCAGCGCGTCGATATAGTGACGCCTAGGGGTGCCTTTAGCGTCTTTATTGTGACGCGGAAAGCACTTGACCATGCTTCGGACTTTGACGCCTTGGGAGTGAGAACGGGTTGACTATTATAACGCTGATACTTTATTGAATAATGTGTCAAATCCTGGTCTTTCCTCCTGACTAAGAATGGGAATTAAATTAAATACAGTTTATTGTGTAAGCAAAAACGAATATATAATGCGTGACTTTTAATTATAAACAAGCTCGAAATACACCGGGACTCTTATTTTGAAATGCCTTACTATGTAGTTGCAGCTGATCATTCAAGTTCAGATGAGGGAGATAAAATATGCATTGTTACAACCGTCTAAAACATATTAATATATAAACATCGTAAAGTAAACATTGTCATTATTCATCAGCATTAGTTCATAAACCATTGCCTGGCATAAATGTGTGTTATTCATTGATTGTGATCCGCTCTGGAGCTGGATTGGGGATGAGCCGTGTTTTCCAGCGGTTAGATCAGCATCTGTTACACAGGACATCAGTTCTGACTGGATCTCTTCCCTAATCGTCCCTCCCAAACATTTTCGTCTTGTTTTTATTTGTTGAAAATGACGGTTGATTTTCGTCTTATTTTTTCCCATCCAACATTAGTTTTTATTTAGTTATCGTCTCGTTTTCGTCAGTGAAAAAAGGTTGTTGACGAAAATTATGACGAAAATTATTCGTCAACTAAATTAACACTGCGATGGAAGTCAATGTCTACCGTCAACTGTCTGGTTACCAACATATTAAAATATCTTCTTCTGTGTTCAGCAGACGAAAGAAACTCGGCAAGTAAATGATGACAGAATGTTCATTTTTGTGTGAACTGTCCCTTTAAATCTCACATTTCTCAGAGAAATTCCCAAACAATGAATGTCCACAACATGCTGGATACCTAAAGGTAAAGGTAAATCTATGTTCCTTCTCAGTATGTCTTGTTTTTTTAATGCAAATTGCAGGGCATGAGAACTGCTCTCATTGTTATGTAATTTTGCCCATCTTTAGTGTGAAGAGGCATGCAAGACATCACAAAAGAAGAAACTGAGTCTGTGAACGGCTGTCAATTAGCCAACAACCTTTGTATCCTCAGCCTTTAACCCAACGAAACTGTTCACACCTCATACAATTTTACAGTTCCCCCCCAATTAAAACGGGTGGGGAAAATCCTCTATACTCACACTCAATACCGTAAATAGGGACTTGATGGTCGGCCATTCATTAACACCAGAAAGCAACCAAAAACACTCAAAAATGGTGTAGGATTTACTTCAATATTACTCACCAATATTCTTATTCGGGTTATACAATATTTTTTTCCGTTGATTTTTGCTTTTCTTAGCGCACCAAAGTTTCCCTAAGGAAAGAAGAACTATTGTCATTGATGAACTTTCCACTCAAAGACCAACGGCAACCTCGAAGAATTTCAAGGAGGATGCAAACTCAAAGAAGCATGCATGTTTATGTCTCAATATTAGTTTTAGCAGGGAAATTGTCCAGCTCACCTTTATACTCTTGATTCCCGTCTGTGATGGTTTTCTTCATGGCTTCTCTTTGCTGTTGGAAGCTCTTCCCTTGAGAATACACATAAAACTTTCAATGTTAGCAAAATAACTCCAAATAATCATACGAACCGATATGGTTTAAAACCATATGTGGGCAATAGTTTCAAAATTTTCTCTGAAATGATTTTAAATGATTTTTTATTATTACTGCCAAGTAAATTTAAAGTGTCATAATATAATCTAACAATTTGATACATGAAAAAGTAGCACAAAGAGAATTCTGTGATTTAAATTTCAAGAGATCATTGAATCGTTCAGTGTTGAATCAGTCAAATTGAAATAAATCTGAAATAGAAAAAAAAAAAAAAAAATATTAGAGAAAAAACTTAAACTGAAATTAGAAATGTGGCCTTGGCGACTAACTGAAAAAAGTTGAACTCTTTCCACGCCATTGACGGAATTTATATTTATACGGTAGGGGGCGCTGTTATGAGTACAGAAAGAGTACAGAATCTCCTGATCAAAACACAGGCGAAGAAGCAGCAGAAACAAGCAAATACACATGTAAAATAACAATCATTAATATTAAACAGCATATAAATCAAAACTGTCCAATGCTACTGAATGAAATGTCGACCCAGGACGAGGTATAGGACTGTGAAGTGTGGGGTTTGATGTTTTGATCATCTTTCTGAATCCGATCTGGATGTAGTGTTTGACAAAAACGTTTTGTTCAAAATGTTGCTTTTATTTTTTTAAATCAAATTTACCAACATTCAGGTTTTGATTAAAAAAGAATGCACAAAGCATTTTTTTTTCTTTTGATATATTGCATGTTCAGAATTAGATATTCATACAACAAAATATTCTGGGGGCCATGGGTTCTTCGTACCTCGCTTAATACATCTGAGATGATTTGACAGATCCCAAATCTTTTAATCGTGATAACTGATCTCTGGCTAAATTGGTTCTTCAAACGAATTTGCGTAAATGGATTAAAATATCTGGATTAAGTTGTCTAAGATTACTGCGCGTTCTTGTGTTCCCTGAAGAGGGCAGATACATCGATACTCGAAACCACGATCAGCAGTGCAGCGATTGGCTGGCGGCAAGACAGCAACGTCATGACATCATATAATTAAAAAAGACACCTGGCAAAAAACTTGACGGAAAAAAAGCCCACACATTTCTGGACCTTTATAAGGAAACAGCCAAACGACAAAACCAACAGAAAAGTTATAATAGATAAATGTTTTTTTAAACATGATTCCCAATTATTTATATTCACAATTTAATAGTATTTGTACATCCTTTACAGTTTTATTTCAATGTTGTAATTAGCAATTAATAAAATTTTTAATTCAATTTGAAGCAGATTTGTTACATGACAGCATTAACATTTCTTAATGGTCCAAATCTGCTTCTCCTGTGCTGCATAAGCCATCCCATAATATCAGTCATCACTCAAATTAATGCACGGCTCAGAGTAATTGTACAGCATGTGTGCAAGACTCCAATAAAATTATTAAGTAATTATTCCATCACAAATAAATCTCTCAATCAAGTGGCTGTCTGTAGTAGGGGAGAGCGGGGCACGACCTAACGCTTTTTGACTTTCTCAGTTTGTGTGAATCCACTTTGGGTTCAGAGTATTTATTTTTTCCCACATTAATTGCACACATGTCTAGTACAGTTATGTGGTTTTGTTTTATTAATATAGTGTATACTTTTTTTCTTGATTTACCCAGAAAGAATGGAAGTGAAATGTGACAACATGCCCCATTGTAACATGTGAGGGGCACAATGTAACATGACCAAATGACAGCTTAAAATGTTACCTGATATAATCAAAAAAATATACAAGACAAACTAAAATATTTTGTCAATAAAATACAATTCTTAACTTTTTAAAATAAAATAATGGCATTTTTTAATCATTACAAATATTTTTGAGTTTGACTACAAACACATCGCTAAATACAGCTATACAGCATAGGTCAAAACATAATAATAATTAATAATTTCTGAACATTAACTCTCAGTCATTATTCCCCCTTTTCTCATGGTTTCTCAAAAGAATTCATAAAAGTATAGAATATAATGGCATATTTCTAATTGGGGCTCATTGTAACGCAGTGTTAACACACACACCACCTGCACAACTGGGATTTAAACCACAGCTCGTGTCTTCTGCTGTTAGATCAGCATTAAAGAACCATCTCAACTGTTAAATAACAGATTTAAGATTACAATAATATCAGGTTTGTCTTATTTTAAATAAACACAAAAAACAGACATGAAAACTAAACTTAAGTAAGAAATTTACTTTTGCTATGTTCAGTGATATCTTCCAGAGATTTTTTAATTTTGGCGCAATTTTTTCTCTAAATAATGTTGATATGGCAACTCGTAAATACACTAACAACTAACCCCGCGTTAGGTTGTGCCCCGCGCTCCCCTATTATACACAACATTATAATATTATTTTCAAATACATTTTTATATTATTATTATTATTTAAAATTATTATTGCCCCTGGTTCAGTAAGGAACTCTTGTAATAAAGTAGTAGTGGCTGGGACACATTTTAAGTATCAACGCCGCTTAAAAAGATGCAATCTAAACATGTTTACATGAAATAAGCCGCTCGCGAGCAGGTTTGAGCTTATGGACCTGTTACTATGACAGCAAGTCCAGGATGAGCGTCGACGAACCAAACAATCCAAGATCATGCCAAATCGTCAACAATCAAATCCAGCTAATTAAGTTAGCGAGGTATGAAGAACCACCCCCATGACAGTTTTGTGAAAATGATCAAAAATGCTGGCACTGTCTGGCAACTTAAAAAAAAAAAAAGCTGGCAGTGAATGTCTAAAACTATAACTGAAATCAAAATGATTTAAAGACATATAAATGTAAAAAACTAATAAAAATGACAAAAGCACATAAATTACTAAAATTATTAAAACAAACTAAATTAAAATGAAAAAACAAAACAAAAAACAATTCAAATATTAATAAATACTATAATAGTATATAAATAATAATAAAATCACTGACTTTAAACATAATGACCAATTTAACCCTTAATCGTCCCTCAAGTAGGGTTTACGTTTGAGTCCCTTGGCGTCAGAGAGACCCCAAACTTTTACAGACCGATTGCATAAGGAAATATAATTTTTTTACATGGAAAACTATATATCATTTTTTTTATTTACTTCTCATCTATACATTTATGCTGTGTTTTTTTCGGTATTTGGTAGTTTTTTACCTATTTACTGCACTAACTATGTCATAAATTGCCTCATTAAAAATTATTTTTTTAGGAAAAAATCACTTGAATGATGATCTTAAATAAATATAAATAGTTTTTGGACATTGCTCTATGTGTTAGGGATAGAATACCGCCATCTGTAGGTTTGTGGAAAAACTTTAGGAATTATAGTTAAAGAGAGAGAGAGCAATGACCACATTATCCACTAGAGGTCCATAGGGAAGTTATGCAAAAGTTGAGCTGCCTTTCATCTTTCTTTTATTTGCCCTTTACCCTCTCTTTCTCATGATTGTTCCATGTTGCATTTGTGCTCTAGTATTTGTTCTTCATTTATGTATGGACATTTTTCAGATTTATGCCAGTTTTGTTGATTTTATTTGCCAGTTTCTATAAAAATGCTCTCTGTTGCAGTCACACGTGTGTGTTTGTGTGTGTGTGTGTGTGTGTGTGTGTGCGCGTGTGTGTATGAGACAGAAAGTTCGTTCCACTTTGTGTTTATGCTCTAGGACCAGATCTTGATATAAATGTAGACATTTTCAGATTTATACTGGATTTAGTTGATTTTTTTTTACAAACAAAGTGGAAAAAAAAGCATTTTTTACATTTTCCCATTCATTGCCAAAATCCCCCAAAAATGCTCCAGACACCTGTGTTTGTGTTTGTGTGTGTGTGTGTGTGTGTGTGAGTGAACATGCTTGTTCCATGTTGCATTTGTGCTCTAGTATTAGTACTTCATTTATGTATGAAAATCTTTCAGATTTATGCCAGTTTTGTTGATTTTATTTGCCAATTTCAATAAAAATACTCTCTGTTGCAGTCACACACATGTGTGTGTTTGTGTGTGTGTGTGTACGTGTGTATGTATGAGATAGAAAGTTTGTTCTACTTTGTGTTTATGCTCTAGGACCAGACCTTGATATAAATGTGGACATTTTCAGATTTATACTGGATTTAGTAAAAAAAAATTGACAAAAAAAGTGAACAAAAAATTAAAATATTTTTTACACTTTCCCATTCATTTTCAATGTGGGGTCCATCTGACCCCGAGGGACTTAAACTGTATTTTTTTTACACACCTTTAGAACAACCAAATCAAGCCCAGATTTTGTGTGCATGTTTAGATAGATTATTTAGGAAAAGTCACAGAGTCTCATGGCCCTGAGATGAAGGGAACACTTTTTAAAAATGGAGGAAAAGTCCAGTGGGGTCAGCTGGACTCCGAGGGACGATTAAGGGTTAAAAGTGCAAAATCTTTGCAAATACATCATGAATATTCGATATGCAGCCTCAGCAAATGCAAAACTTGAAATTATAATTTTTTCAATGATTTTGCATGCATTATATCTATTCCCTAATTGAGCTGGCGCTCTACTAACTGTTCTAACCAGACACTAACCAGGTATGAGGCCAGCGAGGGGCTTTTGGTCCTCATGTCCTTCCCTGTACGCCTGCCACCAGTTGGGGTCGTCCTGGCTAGTGACGTGGAGGACGTCTCCCTTTTGGAAGGACAGGCCGAGCTCTCTGCACGGGACATATGGGTCCTCAGATGGGTC
Organism: Gobio gobio; assembly: GCF_949357685.1. Lineage (NCBI taxonomy): Eukaryota > Metazoa > Chordata > Actinopteri > Cypriniformes > Gobionidae > Gobio > Gobio gobio. Next base: position 4,654,190 of record NC_137105.1, read on the forward strand.
ATAGCTGAAGTTTGCTTTCACATGCATCTGTAAAGAAAGAGAATGAGGATGCCCACAATGCAATGTAGCAAGAAGTTTTCAAAAATCCCAGAAGGCCCCTAGAAAAGGCAGCACACACTCAAAAGAAGGATTGAAGAGGAAGAAATGATGAAGTCGTACCACAGTCTGTCTGTGAGGAGCCATTTTGTTTTGGGAGTTTGGGATGAGGAGAAATGTGAGGGACCCATGCATGCTGGACTAGAGACAAAGAAACAGAAGAAGCAACACATATTAGAAGGATTTCTGAAGGATCATGTGACACTAAAAACTGGAGTAATGATGGTGAAAATTAATTGAAGACATTTCACAAGATTTTTGGCGAGCATAAGAGACTTCTTTCAAAAACATTAAACCATTTTTATAGACCCCAAAACTTTTGAATGGTAGTCTTTATCAGCAAATGATTATGATTAAAGAGTATGAGGCGTTTCAAAGAGACCTGCCAGATCTCACCAGTATGTTATGAACATCATTAACACTTTTTCCACGGACTGGAATGCCGTTGATCTCGAGGATTTCATCTCCTTCACTGAGCAGGTTGCTTTTCTCTGCTGTTCCTCCACTCACCACACGGCTGACGATGACGCAGTCATGTTCGTTACGAACCGTCACACCCTATACATATACAGAAAGACAGAAACACAATCAAATGCCCATATACAATATAACTGAATTCAAACAACACTTTTGTTTTTGCCCCCAATTTTTCATGAGCTGAACTCAAAGATCTTCTATGTACACAAAAGGCCTATTTCTCTCTAATATTGTTCACAAATCTGTCTAAATCTGTGTTAGTGAGCACTTCTCCTTTGCCGAGATAATCCATCCACCTCACAGGTGTGGCATATCAAGATGCTGATTAGACAACATGATTATTGCACAGGTGTGCCTTATGCTGCGTTCACACCAAACGCGAATAGAGGGTCTGGCGCGAGTGATTTCAATGTTAAGTCAATAGAAAGGCGCGTTGATGCGCGTCTGGAGGTCCCGCGGCGCGGAAGGCGCGTTTCGCGCGGCGCGAAGGACGCGAATCCGCCTCATTCGCGCATCCAGTTCGCGCGAATGACGCAGAATTCCACCAAGGCAGGGTTCTTCTCCGACCCCTGTACGTCTCGTGCTTTTATTTATTATGGGCTGCATATATCTCCTGTTAATGCGACCCGGTTCCCCTCTGTCCCAAACACATATGCATAATAACATGCTGTATATAGGTAGTTTGCATGATTAAAGTAACATTAAAGTTAAGATATGCCTCTAGCTTTAATCATTTAAATATGTCTTTGAAATTTGGGCAAAAACTTCTGGCAGCTTTAGTCGTTGTTTATGCACATGTATCTTCAAAATAGACGACTAGTTATACATTAAAACTATGCTGAAAGCTCCTTTATGTGAACCTTTTGCAGATAAATACAAGTGCATTTTCGTTTACTATTGACACAAATCAATAAGTAAATCATACTCAACTACTATAGTAAACAACTTTTCCTAATTAGGCCTACTCTGTATACATTTTATGATGAATAGTATTATTATATATTATGTTTAAAAAGCTTCTTGTGTTCATATATTTCATTATAAAATGGCATACTATGTACACTACCCTTCCTGAAATACAATTAATATTGTCATCATTCATTGATTTCATGTTAAAATAATATACAAATTCACTACCCTCTTTTGAAATACAATAATCAGTAAAAAAGAATAATAAGACTAATCTGGAAAAATAATCGTTAGATTAGTCGACTAATCGAAAAAAATAATCGTTAGATTAGTCGACAGAAAAAATAATCGTTAGTTGCAGCTCTAAAACACAGCCGCTCTGGATCGATTGGTTCCTGAAGTGTGTGGTTGTGATACTGTCTCTGGAGGAGCTCCTCAAATTGTCCCACGGACATTTGAAAGTAAGAGCGGAACCAGCCATGATAAAGTTTTAGCTCCTGTACAAGATTAGCATACTCCCCTTCAGACTGTTCTTTAAAGAGCACCTATCATGGAATTTTGAAATTTACCTTTCATGTAGTGTGTAACATAGATCTAAGTGAACAAAAACATCCTGTGATAGCTTGAAATATGACAGTGCACCGTATATATAGTTATTTTCTTTCAAAAGTAAGAGTCGACTCGGAGTCATTTTTAAGAATCGTTAGAAGACCGAAGCTTTTTCTCTGACTAGATGACGTCAACTTGTCAAGTTATTTGAATACGATACGCCCACTTATTGCGCTCCAAGACGCCAGTGAAAACTAGAAAACATCATGGCGACGACGCTGTGTTCTGAAGTGCCACTCAAAAGCAAACTTTTTTCATCTGCCCAAGGATGAGCATTTGAAGACTAAGTGGCTTGAAGACAAACCATACATCGTCGCGATTGAGTGTTTATTATTAGTCGTCAAATGTATGTTTCGCGATCTCAGGAAGCTTTTATTATGGACTTTTATTATGGCACATGGTTCTTCTTCGTCTGTCTGTACCATATATGGATTACATGTGCACAGAGCGCCCTCCGGCTGCCAGTATGAATTGAAAACAACACGAGACTCAATCGCTCATGATTAGGCTATTTCTGCCCATTTTGAGGAAGTATTGAATAAAAAATACTCCTCTGTTTAGAAATTTGACACAGACATATGAGAATCTATCAATATGTCTCCTCATCTGCACACTTTTGAACTAAAAGCCCTGAGGGATGTTGATTTGTCGTGAGTCTTCGTGAGGAGAATAGAGGAGTTTTTTTATGAATGAGATCAGCTGAGGCTCATATTACAATCAAACAGTACCGACGCGGTTTTCATATTCATAACTCCTGACACATATTAACAAATTACTGTCACTATAAGACTTTGATGGGCGTTCCGTTTCCGAGAATATCTGCACAGACTATACCAATCACAACTGACTGGGTCATCGGACCAATCACCGCAGATTAGCGTCACGTAAAGGCGGGGTTTTGAAAAGTGAATCACTAAAGGAATCATTTGAGAATCGCTGTCAAAACAGGTAAAAATAAATGCATATTATAAGAAAACTAAAGTCTTTTTTGTCATTGCATGCATGCAAAACTGTTGTTGGGGACTTCTAAAACAATATTTGGAACATTTTAAATGCCATGATAGGTGCTCTTTAAGACTGGGTGCACACAAAACCTTCTTTTCTGTCTTTTAAATAAAATAAAAAGCTTGTCTTCACTGGATGAGGAAGTGTCCGTGTTTTCTCAGCTGTCGCCGTGCATAGGAATCTTGGAGCTCTGAAACGTCACAGACGTCGCAAATTTGTGTAGCGGCTGATGTGAATGGTTTTGACGTGAACTATTCGCACACAAAATATTTGTTTTTCGTGTCCAGTGTGAAAGGGCCTTAGGCTGGCCACAATAAAAGGCCACTCTAAAATGTGCCCAGGACCTCCACATCCAACATCTTCACCTCCAAGATCGTCTGAGACCAGCCACCCGGACAGCTGCTGCAACAACCGGTTTGCATAACCCAAGAATTTCTGCACAAACTGTCAGAAACCGTCTCAGGGAAGCTCATCTGCATGCTCGTCGTCCTCATCGGGGACTCGACCTGAATGCAGTTCATTGTCGTAACCGACTTGAGTGCACATTCGATGGCGTCTGGCACTTTGGAGAAGTGTTTTCTTCACGGATGAATCCCGTTTTTCACTGTCCAGGGCAGATGGCAGACAGCGTGTGTGGGTGAGCGGTTTGCTGATGTCGTTGCGGAGGCATATGTTATGGACAACGAACATAGGTGCATTTTATTGATGGCATTTTGAATGCACACCTCATGTTGCAGAATGATAATGCATGGCCCCATGTTGCAAGGATCTGTACACAATTCCTGGAAGCTGAAAACATCCCAGTTCTTGCATGGCCCGCATACTCACCGGACATTGAGTATGTTTGGGATGCTCTGGATCGGCAGTGTATTCCAGTTCCTGTCAGTATCCAGCAACTTCACACAGACATTGAAGAGGAGTGGACCAACACTCCACAGGGCACAATGAACAACCTGATCAACTCTATGCGAAGGAGATGTGTTGTCACACCAGATACTGACTACCCTTTTCCACCAAGGCAGTGCTAGAGTTAGTTAAGAGCCAGAGCTAGTCCCAGTTCATAGTTTTTCTAAGAGCCTTCTAAGAACCGTTTGCTTTTCCACATGCTGAGAGCCACAACGGAGCCATGTCTTACGTCACTGTATACGTCTTTCTCAGCAACGCTAGCGAGGCAGCGGCAGTGTTGCCAAGTCCGGCTACTTCATCACTGTTGCCGCGGGCTGTTTTTCATGTCAAAAAGCGACCCCAATTATGTGATATTTAGCCCCGGGAATGCAAATTTTAGTGGGCAACCATGTAAAAAAAAACACATATTTTACCCCCAAATGTGATTTTTACTGGGGAAGCCCACCTGAAACGCGATTGGGCTTGTTTTGAGTAGCAATTGGGCGGGTTTTGTTGTGAAAACCTGGCAACCCTGGGCAGCGGGAAACACAAACACACCAGGCTTGTTCCAGATGCATCGACGCTGCGCAGACCGATCCACGTATGCTATAAAAAAAAAACGCACGAGTGAATCAAAAGCATAAGGAGTCATATGCTCTCGCTGGACTCGTTATCATACGGCGATCGGTCTCTGCACAGCACCGCTGCGAACGCCTTCCATCAACAATGCAAACGTTGCGTTACTATTGATTCACATGGCTTTACGATCCTACATCGGCATCAAAACACAACAAAAACACAGCAAATCCAACGCATTCATGCAGTTCGCCGTAATTTGTATAGACGGAGATTACAAACGAGCAGCAGCTGTTAGCTCCATTAGCTGCTATTTCAACAATGGCGGATCTCCAGTTTGTGTTGGTCTTGTTGACTCCGCCCCCAGCGCCTGACGTAATCGGTTCTTACTTCTAGCCCTGTTCTAGCCCAGCAATGTTTTGGTGCTACTTAAGAACCACTTTTCCTGGCTCGGAGCTGGGGCTTTGGGTGTGGAAACACAAAGAACCGATTTGAAACTAGGCTCTGGCTCCAATCTAGCTCTAGCACTGCCTTGGTGGAATAGGGGTATGACTGGTTTTCGGACCCACCAATACAGTAAAACTGCACATTTTCGAGTGGCCTTTTATTGTGGCCAGCCTAACCTGTGCAATAATCATGTTGTCTAATCAGCATCTTGATATGCCACACCTGTGAGGTGGATGAATTATCTAGGCAAAGGAGAAGTGCTCACTAACACAGATTTAGACAGATTTGTGTACAATATTTGAGAGAAATAGGCCTTTTGTGTACATAGAAGATGTCTGAGTTCAGCTCATGAAAAATGGGCAAAAACAAAAGTGTTGCGTTTATAATTTTGTTCAGTATATACACACACACACACACACACACACACGTTTATTGTTGCCCTTAGAGACTATAAATGTTGATGAATGTAGATGAATGACTCTTACCAGAGGCATGTCACGAGTTTTCTCCAGGGAAACCAGTTTGGTGGTCTTTTCATCCTGGTCCACAGCTTCAATAATTTCAACATCCGATTCCTGCCAGGCTATACAATCATGAGCTTCCATCAGGGCCTGAGGAAGAACCATGAACATCAACACTAGTGAATGGAGATGTCGGCATCGACACTTTTGACTTGAGGCTGTAAGGAATCATCCAGAACACCCCAGTAGCCAAATAGCAATACCTTAGCAACTACATAGCAACCACCCTGAGCACCCCTGCAATTGAATATAAATAAACTCACATCAGCAACTGCACATTAGCAACCATCTACCAACTCCACATAAAACACCATAGCAACAGTCTCAACATAAAAAATTCCATCACCCAGAACATTATAGCAACCACATAGCAACATTTTAAAACCTAGAAACCACCAATCAACTCCATAGTAAGCACAGAAAAACACCCTATAGCAGCTACCTAACAACAGCCTAGGAACACCCTTAAAACCACCCAGAACACCACATCCACATAACACAATTTAAAACATGCAGAACACCTTAGCAACACCCTAGAAACCACATATAAACTTCCTTGTAAGCACAGAAAACACTCTATAGCAGCTACACAGCAACAGCCTAGTAACACCCTTGCGACCACCCAGAACACTTTAGCAACCACATATAAATGCTTTTAAAACACACAGAAAACCAGAGCAACTGCATAGCAACACCCTAGAAACCACATATCAACTCCTTATTAAGCACAGAAAACATCCTATAGCAGCCTAGCAACACCCTTACAACCACCCACCACATTGCAACATTTTAAAACATTTAGAACACCTCAGCAACTGCATAGCAACACCCAAGCAACCACCTACAAACTCTATAGTAATCACAAAAAACACCATATAGCAGCTACATAGCAACACCCCCACAACCATCCAGAACACCATAGCAACAAAATAGCAACATTTTAAAACACTGAGAACACCTTAGCAACTGCATAGCAACACCCTAGCAACCCCCTAGTAAGCACAGAAAACACTCTATAGCAGCTACCTAGCAACAGCCTAGCAACAGCCTTACAACCATCTAGAACACCATAGAAACATTTAAAAAAATGTAGAACACCTTAGCAAATGCATAGCAACACCCTAGCAACCCCCTATAAACTCCCTAGTAAGCACAGAAAACACTCCATAGCAGCTACCTAGCAACAGACTAGCAGCACCCTTACAACCACTCATAACACCATAGCAACCACATAGCAACATTTTAAAACATACAGAACACCCTAGAACCACCTATCAAATCTCTATTAAGCACATAAAGACCCTATTGCTGCTACCTAGCAACAGCCCAGCAATGCCCTTACAACCATCCAGAACACCAGCAAAAACCTAGCAACATTTTAAAACAACGAGAACACCTTAGCAACTGCATACCAACACCCTAGCAACCACCTATCAACTCCCTAGTAAGCACAGAAAACACTGTATAGCAGATACCTAGCAACAGCCATACAACCATCCAGAACACCATAGCAACCACATTGCAACATTTTAAAACATGCAGAACACCTTAGCAATTGCATAGCAACACCCTAGCAACCCCCTATCAACTCCCTAGTAAGCACAGAAAACACTCCATAGCAGCTACCTAGCAACAGCCTAACAACCATCCAGAACACCATAGCAACATTTTAAAACATGCAGAACACCTTAGCAACTGCATATCAACACCCTAGCAGCAACCACCTATTAACTCCCTACTAGTAAGCAAAGAAAACACTATAGCAGCTACCAAGCAACATCCTTACAACGATCCAGAACACCACATCAACCACATAGCAAAATTTTAAAACATGCAGAACACCTTAGTAATTGCATAGCAACACCCTAGCAACCACCTATCAACTCCCTAGTAAGCACAGAAAACACTCCATAGCAGCTACCTAGCAACAGCCTTACAACCATCCAGAACACCATAGCAACATTTTAAAACATGCAGAACACCTTAGCAACTGCATAGCAACACCCTAGCAACCACCTATCAACTCCCTAGTAAGCACAGAAAACACTCCATAGCAGCTACCTAGCAACAGCCTAGCAACAGCCTTACAACCATCCAGAACACCATAGCAACACTTTAAAACATGCAGAACACCTTAGCAACTGCATAGCAACACCCTAGCAACCACCTATCAACTCCCTGGTAAGCACAGAAAACACTCCATAGCAGCTACCTAGCAACAGCCTTACAGCCATCCAGAACACCAAAGCAACATTTTAAAACATGCACCATCCAGAACACCATAGCAAAATTTTAAAACATGCAAAACACCGTAGCAACTGCATAGCAACACCCTAACAACCACCTATGAACTCCCTAGTAAGCACAGAAAATACTCCATAGCAGCTACTGAGCAAAACACCCTTACAACCACCCATAACACTATAGCAACCACATAATAACATTATTTTAAAACGCTGCATAGCAACAGCCTAGCAACCACTCCAAACACCCTAGCATCACGATGGCAACTTAAGCACCTAGAAAATGCAGAATAATTGTGTGCTTTGAAAACAAGGCCCTGCCTTAAAAAATAATTCAAACAATCAATCTTCTCTCAAGCCGAGAAGCACTCAAGCAAGTTCCCGCCCATTTCGTTTAACCCAAGACTCGGCCACAGGATTGCCGCTTTACCTCAGTGAAGTTGACAGGCGTACCATACCTCGCAATAATAACCCTTGGCCACATCAGTTTCTCAATGCCAGACTGCCAAACACAACGCACAGCTTAACCTGAACATAAACCCAATCCTCCATAATCTCCCCACAGCGCTGTCAATCATCACATCACCTCTTACCTGTACGTTTTCATACAGAAGGAAGAGGAAGAGGACAGAGCCGTCCCGCTTTATATGCTCGCTGTGTGTGTGCTGATGGAAAGCGGCGGGAGGGCTTGGAGAGGGGTGAATATCTTTAGGGAGGGTAGTAATCTTGTGCCCTGTTCGGTGGCAGGTATCTATTTCTAAGGCCGTTAATTGGATCTAACCTGAGGTGTGTACAAATAGACTCATAGGGAAGTTGTTTTCATGCCCTTGTTAGGGTTTGATTTGGGCCTGAACATGTTAAAGTTGCCGTCAGTGACTTTTTTTGTGTTCAAGATTTACAAAAATTATATCAGATATCAAGTCAGCTTTATTTCTCCAGCTCTTTCACACACAGATGCTTCAGAGCAGCTTTACAGGGATGACAGGAGATGAGTTTAGTTTTAGATGAAAAGATAGTTTTTGATTGATTAATTTGTGTTGTAAAAACTGATTTCAAACTCATGTAAAAACGCATGTAAAAAATATACTGCACAAAATGAAAACAATAATGTAAAATATTAGTATTATTATAAGTGTGGAAAACATTAAAAGTGCATTAAAAAAATCTCTTAAATGTCTTAGTGTGTGTTTTGGTCATAATTTAGACTTTTTAAAATCTAATTTCAGCTTTTTATCTCATAATTAGGACTTTTAATCATAATTTAGATTTTTAAGTCATAAATTGACTTTAAATCCAACATTTTGCAATTTTAAAGTCCTAATTTCAAATCTCACAATGACTTAGCATGTCATATTTTGACTTTTTATTTAATAATGAGGACTTTTAAAATCATATTTTAAACATTTTATCTTATAATTATGACTTAGCATGTCATATTTTGACTTTTTATCTCACTATTATGACTTTTAAAATCATATTTTCAACATTTTATCTTATAATTATGACTTAGCATGTCATATATTGACTTTTTATCTCACTATTATGACTTTTAAAATTATATTTTTGACTTTTTATCTAATAATGAGGACTTTTAAAATCATATTTTCAACATTTTATCTAATAATTATGACTTAGCATGTCATATTTTTGACTTTTTATTTAATAATGAGGACTTTTAAAATCATATTTTCAACATTTTAGCTTATAATTATGACTTAGCATGTCATATTTTGACTTTTTATCTCATTATTATGACTTTTAAAATCATATTTTTGACTTTTTATCTAATAATGAGGACTTTAAAAATCATATTTTCAACATTTTATCTCACTATTATGACTTTTTAAATCATATTGTCAACATTTTATCTAATAATTGACTTATTAGCATGTCATATTTTTAAATTTTTATCTAATAATGAGGACTTTTAAAATCATATTTTCAACATTTTATCTAATAATTATGACTAAGCATGTCATATTTTTGACTTTTTATTTAATAATGAGGAATTTTAAAATCATATTTTCAACATTTTATCTTATAATTATGACTTAGCATGTCATATTTTGACTTTTTATCTCACTATTATGACTTAAAATCATATTTTTGACTTTTTATCTCACTATTATGACTTTATGATAATATAAATGAGCTGATCAGAAATATAGTTGAATATTTAGTGTCCCCAACTGAACAAGCCAAAGCCAAAGGCGACAGAGGCGACGGTGGCAAGCAAATCTCCATCAGGAGACAGAATGGAGAAAAATAAACCTTGCCAGTTCTCCTCTGGCACCCCAGAGAATGAGAATGAGAATGTACAACATGAATCCATTTTTTTTGTCTTACCCTGAATCATTATGGTACACTTGGAATATTTCAGCCCGATCTGGTAGGAAGCGCTGTGGAGGAGCACAGTCCCAGCGTGACTCGCCATAGACATAAAAAGAGAGAAGTAGTTCCGGCTGCAATGTTCTTCCGCAAGACTCATGCAGTTCTGTTTATTAACCACTAGAGTCACGGACTGCAGCTTTAAACAACAGATCAGGTCTTGATTATTTGATTAAACGGCTGATTAACAGTGTTGGGAATAACGGCGTTATAGATAAACGGCGTTACTAACGGAATTACTTTTTTCAGTAACGAGTAATCAAACGAATTACTGTTTCTTCCGTTACAACGCCGTTAGCGTTACTGAGGAAAAAAAATGCGGCGTTACTATAATTTAGCTCATTGAAGCGGTTTTCATCCGAACAGGCTCTCGGACCTGCAACGCGCGCGCGTGTGTGTGTGTGCGCGCGCGCTAGCCATGCGTGTTGGGGGTTGGGTTGGGTGGTACACATAACTGATGATGATTGGTGGGTGGGAGACAAGGTTGAGGTTGATAGGTTGAGTTCACACACACACACACACACACACACACACACACCTTTGACGCACACCCATATGCACAGTCAGCGATGGCAGTCCAACGACTTTAAAGGTAGCTTTCGCAAACTGGAAGTATAAGCGCTACTTTTCCCTCGTTGAGATGAACGGTAAGAATGTTTATAAACATATAAACATTACATAAATGTAACGTGAAGCTTATGCCCAGGGAGAAAGAGTCTATCCACGTCGGTGGCAAGTAATTCTATTTCTAATCTAATGAAGCCTCACGTCATCACAGCCACAATATTAGTGGCTAAAAACCCAGGTGATAACGTGAGCTCTACTACCAGAGGAGTAGTAAAGAAGTACTGATACTATTTACACAATATTTACACTATAGTAGGTCTACTGATAATATTTACAATAATATATTGAATTTGATAGGTGTCTCTCACATTGTCCCACAGCAACATTACAATAGTGTACATTAATGTACAATGTTTTATAATAATAATGTATTCTATTTAGTGTCCAATTCATTCATTTAACATATTTAATATTGGGGGCATCAAGTTATTTGACATATTTAAACATTTAAAAAAAAAAAAAGTAACACATTAGTTACTTTCCCTGGTAATTAGTTACTTTTATAATGATGTAACTCAGTTACTAACTCAGTTACTATTTGTAAGAAGTAACTAGTAACTATAACTAATTACTTTTTTAAAGTAACGTGCCCAACACTGCTGATTAACAAGGACAAGTCAAGGCATCTTGTAAAATTTTACTAAAGTTTTAATGGACACACAACCTCTGACATCAGCAACTACTATATGGGAATTTCCTCCTCCCATTTAAAAGCTGATGAGCCTTTTATTTTGCTATCATAAATTTGCAAGATGATATGGCTAAATGTACAATGATGACACTCCCTCATCCTTTACCTGTAGGTGAGCTGAAGTCAACAGGCCTGTTAGTTCTGTGGCTTCAGTGTGTTTACTGGACTGTAGGACACTTTCCACCTGGAGAACAAGGACACCAGTCAAGAACATGGACAAGTAAAGTTTAATAGACCTTTCTAGACAAGCATCACTATAACTATTTATCATTCAAAAATCATCCCAGATGCAGAAAAATCACGTGGAGGTTAAAAATGACAGTTTTTCCCCCAATGAAATTAATGTATGATTATTTTATTTTAGGGATTTTATAGTACTAAATTATATTTATGGAATAGTTATGATTCACGTATTACCTGTTTATCACTTTTTACCAACTTAAACCATCGTAAACTTTAATGCTTTGGAGCACAGACTTTGGTCTCTTTTTAAAGACGACACTTGGTAGATTATTGCTGGAGTGAAAAAAGTTTAAGTTTAATATTTTTATTATGGAAAAAAAGGCATAAAAACGAGAGCTGTCAAATCGATTAATCGCGATTAATCGCATCCCAAAAAAGTTTGTGTTTACATAATATGTGTGTGTAACTGTGTATAATTATTATTAGAATTTTAAAAAATATTTATATTAAAATATTTACATATATGAATATATATACATGCAAATATTTCATAACTATATACATGAAGGAGTGTGTGTTTATATATACATAATAATTATTATACACAGTACACACATATATTATGTAAACACAAACTTTTATTGCGTTTAATCGATTTGACAGCACTAAATACTATTTAAAATTTTATATGAAATATATATTTCCAAAAACACGTTTTACTCTTAACTATGAGAAAATCAAAGCCATAAATCTAAACAAGTTGTGCTAAAAATTTGAGGTTAATATCTCAAAAAAATTAGCTTTCAGTCAGATTTAGTTTGGGCGCAGTACCAAACGCTTCCACTAGATGAAATTTGCATTAATTTATTAACCGCAAACTTTTTCGAATCATGTACAAGATTTGTTTTTGTGTTCACATAGCAAGAGCCAAAACCTTTACCAAGTTTTGTACCATTCCGATTAAGTCAAATCTAAAAAAAGACAAAACAAAATGTAAAATTTGACAAAAAAAATAACTAAATTAAAATTCCATGACCTTCATATTTGTTGAGGCACAATTCCTTATAAAAACTCTGCTTATATACAACCATTTTTTTGTATTTTAAAAGTCAATATGAAATAATTTATTGTTCGTTTTTTTAAATAAATGTTTCTATAGTTACTGTAAAAAATTAATTCATGTAATCCGTATGTTTGCAACCATAAACATCCAGTCAATTCCCAATTAATGAAATAAAGTCCCATTAAATCTCTTTACTTGTTGAATATCCTGTTTATGAAATGTCACATTACAATAAAAAATGCTATTTCATGTTGACTGAGTGATGAAACAGGACTTGTGTGCTAACACCTCTCTGTGCTGCATTTAACAATAAACTAATCAGCACACACACATGCAGTGATTGTAATAATCCATTAGATCTCATTCTGGCCTCCAGGAAGTCTGTTTGTAAGCCACTGACGGATTACATCCCCAACGGCCAATGGCTTCCTCCAGCTACATGCTTTGGCACAGGCCAGATCAACCAATTACCACGTCCTTATTAAGCACCTCAGGTGCCTTGGGTCAAGTACAATGACTAACATTACCTCCAAAAAAGTACAGATTCACATTTAAGCTGCGCTGCAAAATCTAGTAATAAACCGCTTTTAAGCCATCATTGATGTGCTCCGAACACAAAAGTTTGGTTGAGCTGTTTTCTTACATAACTTAATTGAATGTAATTCCATTTTGAGTTTATTTGACATAAAAAGTAGTAAAACGTTACAACTTATTTGTCAAGGTTAACACAATAAGGTTGCATTAACTTATTTCCACGAGTCAAAAAAATCATGTTATTTAATGTAAACATAAATATATTTGATTAAAATACTAAATATAAATAAATATTCTTACACCGCCATTCAAACGTTTGGGGCCAGTTTTAAAGAAATTAATACTTATATTTAGCAAGGACGCATTCAATTTATCAAAAGTGACATTAAAGACATTTATAATGTTACAAAAGATTTCTATTTCAAATAAATAATAATAAAAATGACATTTATTCTGTTTTGTTCTATTCTATTTTTAAGCTCTTTTGAATTTTCTATTCATCAAAGAATCCTGATTTTTTTTAATGTATTATTAATTATATATCACAATTCTTTTTTATATAACTCATAATTATAAGATAAACAGTTTAAAATATGATTTAAAAAGTCCTCATTAGATAAAAAGTCAAAAATATGATTTTAAAAGTCATAATAGTGAGATAAAAAGTCAAAAATATGACATGTTAAGACATAATAATAAGATAAAATGTTTAAAATATGATTTTAAAAGTTCTCATTATTAGATAAAAAGTCAAAAATATGATTTTAAAAGTCATAATAGTGAGATAAAAAGTCAAAAATATGACATGTTAAGTCATAATAATAAGATAAAATGTTTAAAATATGATTTAAAAAGTCCTCATTATTAGATAAAAAGTCAAAAATATGATTTTAAAAGTCATAATAGTGAGATAAAAAGTCAAAAATATGACATGTTAAGTCATAATAATAAGATAAAATGTTTAAAATATGATTTTAAAAGTCCTCATTATTAGATAAAAAGTCAAAAATATGATTTTAAAAGTCATAATAGTGAGATAAAAAGTTAAAAATATGACATGTTAAGTCATAATTATAAGATAAAATGTTTAAAATATGATTTTAAAAGTCCTCATTATTAGATAAAAAGTCAAAAATATGATTTTAAAAGTCATAATAGTGAGATAAAAGTCAAAATATGATATGTTAAGTCATAATTATAAGATAAAATGTTTAAAATATGATTTTAAGTCCTCATTATTAGATAAAAAGTCAAAAATATGATTTTAAAAGTCATAATAGTGAGATAAAAAGTCAAAAATATGACATGTTAAGTCATAATAATAAGATAAAATGTTTAAAATATGATTTTAAAAGTCCTCATTATTAGATAAAAAGTCAAAAATATGATTTTAAAAGTCATAATAGTGAGATAAAAAGTTAAAAATATGACATGTTAAGTCATAATTATAAGATAAAATGTTTAAAATATGATTTTAAAAGTCCTCATTATTAGATAAAAAGTCAAAAATATGATTTTAAAAGTCATAATAGTGAGATAAAAGTCAAAATATGATATGTTAAGTCATAATTATAAGATAAAATGTTTAAAATATGATTTTAAGTCCTCATTATTAGATAAAAAGTCAAAAATATGATTTTAAAAGTCATAATAGTAAGATAAAAAGTCAATATATCAAACTCGCTCTCGGCAGCGCGCATAAACGTCACACCCTTTGTATTTTCCCGGCAAAAACGTCCCAAATCCTGCACATAAAAATAACGGTGCTTTGATAGACAACCTAGGAAATCGGGAAAGGTCTCGTTTTTAAGCTTCGTTACAAGCTGTTCACACATTGGCAATACAAAAAGCGAGTAATACATAAAAGTTCTTACATATAGTCCCTTTAAAGACAAGATAACTTTGAACAAATTTGAAAAAATGAGTTTTTGCTTAAAACAAGCAAAATAATCTGCCAATGGGGTAAGAAAAATAATCTTACAGTTTTTCTCAGTCGCTTTGGTACATTTCTCGAATCATCCTCGACATTTGCAAAACAGCATGTGCATTTCTCAAAACAATTCGTACAAATAGCAAAACACCATGGATTACCTGCAAAAGCCAGTCTCTTGCTCAAAATCCTTAGTTCATCTCTCAAAAGTAAATATCTGTGTCCATGAACATGTCAGTGCCATCAGAATGACAAGTCCTTGTGTCATTGTGTATGAATAAGACGGTCAAATTGCTTAGTCATGTTGTCAATATAACTGTACTCTGGAGGGATGTTCTGATGCAAATATGGCTAAAATTTTGATGACAATTATTGTAAATTGTAGGTTACACGTTAGTGTATGTGGGAGTTTGAATGCAAGAGACTGGACAAGATTCACATTTACGCTTTTACTGTTTGTACTGTAATTTGTTGACAGACCATGTCATTGCGATACAGAAAGGAAAAGACAGCACTGCATAGCACAAAGAAAAAAACCCCCAGAAAAACAAAAGTAGAAATGTGAACGTCTAACGGAAATGTATAGAAATATGCTTGACATTTAATGACAACTTGTTCAACCGTTTTGCATGTAAAGACTTATGCTATGAACTAATGGCTAAATGTTGTGGGGGGTGAGACTATTCAACAGAGACCCATTATAATACATTTTGATCAACATGACATAAGCAACTGATAATGTAGGAAACAGCAGAGAATTGTACATAATCATTTGCATGGATGTACACAAGCATTTGCAACTTGTTCAAAGAAATGAGAAACTGCTTTTTTGATGTGCACAAGTGACACAATGATGTGAAGATTGAACAGGTAGCTTTGAGAATTTCAATTCTGATCTGAGAAATGTAAAAACTGAGAAAAACTGTAATTCAAACAGAAAACAAGATTATTTTGCTTACCCCATTGGCAGATTATTTTGCTTGTTTTAAGCAAAAACTCCCTTTATATGAGTTATTTTCCCCCAAAATAAGACAAAAACTTTTGCTTGTCTAGTAAATGTTTCTTAAAGGGTTAGTTCACCCAAAAATGAAAATTCTGTCATTAATTACTTACCCTCATGTCGTTGGACACCCGTAAGACCTCCGTTCATCTTCAGACACAAATGAAGATATTTTAGTTGTAATCTGATGGCTCTGAAAGGCCTCCATTGGCACACTTTACACTCTCAAGACCCTTAAAAGGTACTAAAGACGTCGTTACAAAGTCCATCTCACTACAGTGGTTCTACAATAACTTTATGGAGTGACGAGAGTAGTTTTTGTGCGCAAAAAAACCCTAAATAACGACTTATATAGTGATGATGATTTCAAAACACGGCATCATGAAGCTTCGAAGCGTTATGAATCAGTGAGTCGAATCAGCAATTTGGATCGCCAAAGTCACGTGATTTCAGCAGTTTGACACGCGATCCGAATCATGATTCGGCTCACTGATTCATAACGCTTCAAAGCTTCATGATGCCGTGTTTTGAAATCGGTCATTACTATATAAGTCGTTATTTAGGTTTTTTTGCGCACAATAACTATTCTCGCCGATTCATAAAGTTATTGTAGAACCACTGTAGTGAGATGGACTTTGTAACGACGTCTTTAGTACCTTTTAAGGGTCTTGAGAGTGTAAAGTGTGCCAATGGAGGCCTTTCAGAGCCATCAGATTACAACTAAAATATCTTCATTTGTGTTCTGAAGATGAACGGAGGTCTGACGGGTGTCGAACGACATGAGGGGAAGGAATTAATGACAGAATTTTCATTTTTGGGTGAACTAACCCTTTAATGTAAGATTTTTTTGATATTTGGACTGAAAACAGGACAAAAAAACTAAGTAAGAAAAGCATTTTTTTCACTGTTATGCAGTATCGCTGTCAGCCGTACCTCGTCCCGGAGCTGCAGGGCGTGCGCGGTGAGCGGGTACGGCGGGCAGAGGCGTCTCATGTGTAGGGCCACGCTGCGGTGCATGCTGAAGGCCTGCTGGAAGTCTGTCTGAAGCAGCAGCTCCACCAGCAGCCCAACGTCCTCCTGACTCTCAGCATCGGTTAGACGCAGCTGCAGACGCTGCAGAGAGTCAAGCAAATCAGCCAGCTCTGAGAACAGACAGAGAGAAATGGGGTAACTCAGGGGCGCAGCTAAGGGGAGGGAAGTTAGGACGATTCTAAGGGCCCACACACTTTTGGGGCCCCCAGAGATCGGTTTTATTAGTAGTAACAGTACTAGTAGTAATGTATTATAAATGTATAATCTACCAAAGAGTTACAAATATAAAAAAAAGATGGCGCATTTCCGGCAAAATCCAGCAAAACGCTCCACTCATGAACCGCTCACACTCATCGGTAAAACTACGTTCACACATATCCCACTCCGACGTGAAATTTCTCTGTACTATAATTGTTGCAGCCATTAAGGTATTTATTTTTATATTTATGTTTAAATATTATAATGTTGTTTATGTTGTCAATCTGTCAATCTATGTCGATTATGAAAAGTGAACAGCATGAGATGGACACATCATAAGATGAATGGAGTGGGTCAGACATGATTGTGACCACTTCATTAAGTTTTGTTTTGTATAAATTGTATCTTAATTTTAATCAATGTTTCATCAGCCAATTGGGGCATTCTGGGTTGAGCGAGCGGAGCTTAATTGGTCAGTATTATTAAATTGCAGACAAAGATTTTGGATAGCTAGTTTGGTGTGGTAGAGGGCGCAACATCAAATTCTTTCATAGGGCCCAAAATTGCAAGCGGCGCCCCGGGGGTAACTAATGGATTTGTCAATGTCCAGTCACTTCTAAATAAGGATTTTTAAAAGCGAAACGTTTTTAAAAGTCTCTAATACATCAACAACAAGCTTTCTGAGCTTCACTGCCTGCATTAAATCTGTTTTCCTTAAAGCTACACTGTGTAACTTTTTTAGTTTATTCTTAGCTAAAAACACTCGCTGCGTCCCAATTCGCCTACTTATACTACGTCCTAAAAGTATGTACTCTTTTTGTGAAGAAAAAGTACATACTTTTGAGTGTGTAGCAGAAGAGTATGCAAGCTTTGGGACATACTACTTTGTCATCTGTAACGGACTCTGTTGCTTAGTTACGTGAGTTCTGTCACTGTTTAAACTGCCCTGTCAATCATCGTCACATTCAATTTAATTTCCTATTGTATCGGAGAGAAATATAGTAGCACGTTGGTCTGCCATTCGTGGGTCTTTAATGCAGAGACTCCTCTCATGTGTTTGCAAAGTTAATGGCCAAACGTATCATTACAAAAGTTCACAATGCTGCTGCTGGTGAAATATAATGTGGCTAACATTGAATAAATATATTTTCGTCAGGTTAAATACTGATAATTGCTCACTCAAGCCCCTTTATCTAATCCTCTCTACTTAACCGTCAGACTCTCGTAACCGTCATGTTTGTAGTTTTTTAACACTTTTTATCCGCGTTTGTAGTTCTCGCAATGGGTTGTGGGAAATATCAGCCGCTAGAGTGCGCATCGATCTGCACTTCGAATTATGACCGGAAATAGTAAACCATCCGGGAATCTTTGGAATACTCTTTTCAACATACTACGATTTGGGACATACTAATTCTTTTTTCGAATACTATTTAGTACAGATAGTATGCGAATTGGGACGCAGCATTAGTTCTTTCAAAAATATATGTGCTCATTAATGTATATTTACTTCTTTCAAGTAATAAAGTATTCTCGTAAGTTTATAATATGCCATTGAAAATACATACGGGTGAGGGGTTTGAATGCCGGTCGCCATGTTGCCCCTCCATCTTGAAAGTACATTAGCCAAAGAGGGACATACCCGTAAATTCAAGCTTCGCCTTTCGCGTTTTAACACTCGATGGCACCGTGTCGAATGTGGACGAGGTCGAACTGGAAGCCATGTTAATCTTGGACTAAATCGGCCACCGTAGGAGTTAAAACGAAATTGGAATTGAGAGGAAGAGAAACTAATATTCACTGGATGGTCATATACCTTTTCACCACTAGATGGGGGAAAATATCACACAGTGTAGCTTTAAAGCTGCAGTCTGTAAGTTTTGCCTCTTTGTCGCCAGCTCTGTTTGAAACCTGCAATTGCAGTTATTTGTGGAATTATCATCTTTACATGGGTTGTGTGAATCTGATGTTTTGAGGAGTAGGCCTATGTGCTAGTGTGTTGTCAAAAGTACCGACCATGATACCAAATCGGTACCGAAATTTTAAAAATGTGACGCTTTGAGCGCTGTTGAGCTGTAATCGTAAACACCTCTGACTGGCCATTGTGCTCACACGCTCATCTGATGTGTCTGTGATTCGCTACACCAGGGGTCTCCAACCTTTTTTCATTTGAGAGCTACTTTTTAAAATGAAAGTGACTGAGACCTACTCATGTTATAGAATACTTAAAACTCTTAAATAATGAATCATAATTATCATATTAACAACTATCCAAACTGTTTTACACCTGATAGAGTGTAGTAGTAGTTCCAGTAGTCGGTACCAATACCATAACAATTTTACGGTACTCTGTACCAATTTTGGTAACACAGCAAAAACATTTTTTTTATTTTTTTTATTTAACAATTTTTTTTAAATCTATGTTTATTATTTATGATGATAATCATAAGTAAATAACATAAACATGTACAGGCTGGATGCTGTTTAAAAGTAAACATTGTTTATAAATAAAAAATCAAGTGAAAAATAAGCAAACATTAATTATTATATAATTAGTATTATTTATTTCATAATTATTATTATTAGTAGAGACGTATTATTATTACATAGAGACGTAGCTAAATGTTGGTGACCCCTGCGCTACACTGATCAACACTAGACCGGTAATATGATATACCGCAATAATGGACATGCACAATATTGTGACCGTGGGCACTTCAAAATACCGTGAATAATTATTTCTTACGAATTATTCAGATTTTTAGAATGCATTTTAAGAATACTTTACCCATCAACCGTTTAAAATGAACAATATGTCAAAGAGGAACGTGCACTGATGTAAACAAACTTAACGTGCATGAGCACATGGCGGAAGGAGTGAAGGAGACGCACATTCACTCTCTGACAGCAGAGGGCGCTGACGGAACAGAAGAAATGCAGCCGTTTCCCCGGTAACCCTCGTAAACAAATCGCATCACATAACCAAATACTTAATACTTACAGGCGTAAGGCTATTCATTCAAACTTAAAAAATGTTATATTTTAATCTGGACTTGAAATTACATGCCCTAGATATTGTTTGAATATGTTCTGATTGTTGTTCAGTCGCACACTTTACAATAAGGCTCTATAATTTAACATTAGTTCATTCGTTAACAAACTGACAATGAAAAATACTTCTAAAACGTGTATTAATCTTAGTTAAATGTAAATTTCAGCATTTAATAACACATTATTAATATCAAAGGTTGTAACTGTATTATTTAATGGACCTGAGCAAACACTCACTAACAGTTGCTTTTTTAACTAACGTTATTAAAGAATAATAACTGTAAAAATGTAGCTATTCGCGCTTTGTTGATGTTAATGCATTAACTAGTGAGACTTTAAAGTGTTACCCATTGTTCTTTAGAATTCTTTAGCACTTTAATATTTGTTTACTTTATACATTTTTGTGTATTGCTTTATTGTATTTAAATGTTTGGTTCTTTTTGTTACAAGAATGTTATTAAACCTGTTATAGTATGACAACGCTTTTTTTGCAACAAATGTCAATATCGTGATAATACCGTATACCGCGATAAAAGCTTCAGCAATTCATCGCAACATGAAAATGTGATACCGGCACATGCCTAATCAACACACAGGAGCGTTTGAAAGCAAAAGCAGGCGTCGACCAGCGGACCGGTAGGCAAAATGTCATCTGAACAAGTAACATGTCTGCCACTTTTGTTCTGACCAACTGAGAAAAAAAGCATTACAATAAATCGCCTTACCAACGGTGATTAAATCGAACTATCGCTTCGCTCACATCACATCAAACTGTGTTATACTTTGTTCTCAAATTGTTAATGTTATCAACATCAGCATTGCGTGACTATGTGTGTTTAGTGTGGATTAGCGTTACCTGTCGATTTCAATTTCTGTACAGTCTAATCTTTTGCTTTTGACTCCGGGTGAATCATTTGAACTTTTCTGGACTACAATCCGCCATCAAAATGATACGTTTAAATATTCCAGCTGCTGTGAGAAAAGGCTATACATATATTTGTCTGCATGTCATGTGCAGAGCTTCATCCGGTGCTTAAAACAAGAAAAATATCTGCCAACTGGGTCAGAAATTAATTCAA
>NC_137105.1:4685730-4720730 GCF_949357685.1 Gobio gobio
CGGGCCGGTCTGAGTATTTCACAATCTGATCAGTTACTGGGATTTTCATGCACAACCATTTCTAGGGTTTACAAAGAATGGTGTGAAAAGGGAAAAACATCCAGTATGCGGCAGTCCTGTGGGAGAAAATGCCTTGTTGATGCTAGAGGTCAGAGGAGAATGGGCCGACTGATTCAAGCTGATAGAAGAGCAGAGGTGGACAAAGTACACTTGGGTAAAAAAAAAGTACACTTGAGTAAAAGTAAAAGTACTATTGGTTAAATATTACTCCATTACAAGTGAAAGTTGTAAAGATAGATTTTTACTTAAGTAAAAGTACAGAAATACTTGCTTTTAAAAGTACTTAAGTATGAAAAGTAAAAGTAAACGCATTGTTTTATTATCGTTGCATTGTTGTATGAAAGCACGCTGTTCCATCATCTGAACCTTGAACTCATTTAAATGCTTGCTTAAAAGTTACAAAGCTCTTATCAAAGTCAAAATCATACTAGAAAAGAAAGGTTTCTACATTGTGTTTATTTGACAGGATTATGTAAAAACATATTTCTGAAAGGACTTCAGTTAACATTATTAGTCCAACTACGTCGTTTTTGCATGCTAGCTAACACCATTGTCGAACGCTATGCGTTAGCGCTCTATCCACAAGGCTATGGCAACTTGGCGGGTAAATCTATAAAAATCATGTGACCGACCATACTTCATACCAGTGTTGCTTAATTTTGACAGCAAATTTTGATTTAGTTTTAGTCAGTCTTTTGACAACAACATTTTAGGCATCTGAATTGTTTTCGTTTTAGTCTAGTTTTAATTAACTATAATAACATTTTAGTAGATTCAATAGACTAAAATTCAGTACTTGTGGTCTGGCGTCTGAGAGGCAGCTTTCTGTGTGCACTTTTGTGTCGTCGCACTTTTTCAGACTTATCCACGTCTGCTCTTCTGAATTTTAACTTTTAAATATGGCCATGGTTGGGCGCACTGCGTCTGGGAACTGCTGCCTTCTATTTTGCCATCGATTGATTGGTGTTCAAAAAATACTTGGAAATCATTGAACTTCATGTGATCCTACAAGAGTGATTACTGATAGGCTGTCTGCAAAAAACAAAAAAAAACCGCATCACTTTTTAAAGAAGAAAACAAATCATCCACTGACTTTCAAAGCGGCTACGACTTTCTACTTCGAGGCCTTGATAGAAATGTAATTGAGTAAAAAGTACGACATTTGTCTTTCAAATGTAGTGAAGTAAAAGTCATAAGTTTCCAGAAACAATAATACTCAAGGAAAGTACAGATACTCAAAAAGTGTACTTAAGTACAGTACTCAATTAGTGTACTTAGTTACTGTCCACCTCTGTAGAAGAGCAACTTTGACTGAAATAACCACTCGTTACAACCGAGGTATGCAGCAAAGCATTTGTGAAGCCACAACACGCACAACCTTGAGGCGGATGGGCTACAACAGCAGAAGACCCCACCGGGTACCACTCATCTCCACTACAAATAGGAAAAAGAGGCTACAATTTGCACCAGCTCACCAAAATTGGACAGTTGAAGACTGGAAAAATGTTGCCTGGTCTGATGAGTCTCGATTTCTGTTGAGACATTCAGATGGTAGAGTCAGAATTTGGCGTAAACAGAATGAGAACATGGATCCATCATGCCTTGTTACCACTGTGCAGGCTGGTGGTGGTGGTGTAATGGTGTGGGGGATGTTTTTTTGGCACACTTTAGGCCCCTTAATGCCAATCGTTTAAATGCCACGGCCTACCTGAGCATTGTTTCTGACCATGTCCATCCCTTTATGACCACCATGTCCCCATCCTCTGATGGCTACTTCCAGCAGGATAATGCACCGTCACAAAGCTTGAATCATTTCAAATTGGTTTCTTGAACATGACAATGAGCTCACTGTACTAAAATGGCCCCCACAGTCACCAGATCTCAACCCAATAGAGCATCTTTGGGATGTGGTGGAACGGGAGCTTCGTGCCCTGGATGTGCATCCCACAAATCTCCATCAACTGCAAGATGCTATCCTATCAATATGGGCCAACATTTCTAAAGAATGCTTTCAGCACCTTGTTGAATCAATGCCACGAAGAATTAAGGCAGTTCTGAAGGCGAAAGGGGGTCAAACACAGTATTAGTATGTGTTCCTAATAATCCTTTGGGTGAGTGTATATTTGCATGTCATATTTGTGAGCACGTTTATTAATGGCAGGTTGTCGATACAGGACATTGTGATTTCTCTTCGTGTTATAGTTATCAGGTTACAGCGTTGCACGTTACAGCCGCACACACTTTGATCGCACGGAGCTTAGTGCTTACAGTATTTAGTTTCTGCGACACTAGTAGCAAAAGCAACCTTGCGAACGATCCTTCCTCGCGACAAACACAGCTCGTACGGGGGCTTGAGAAGGCATCAACATGTAGAAGTTGACTATATTAAAAGACAATAGACAATAAAAGGTCCGACATATAGGCTACGGAATACTTTTAGCTATGTTTCAGTCTGATTTTTCTTCCAAATTAAGGGGGTAATGCGAATTATTCCGGGCCACCCACACTATTGGAGGCCCACCCATCATCAACTTTCTGCCTACGCCACTGGTTTCAATCTAGTAAGAAGGTTCTGTATGTTAGAGTGGGGGGACATGGTCCCGTTTTCCTATTATTTGCATTGAAAGGAACTAAAGGCCAACAATGTAAGCCTGGTGAATATATAATGATTTCCAGATGTGTTCTATATGTTTTTCAGGTTGCACGTGTCTCACGTTCTTATACCATGAGATATATATGATGTAATTCTTTCCCATTGGATAAACTTGTTCTCTACCTCCTTTCTTTCTCCTATATCTATCTGAGAATTTTCCCTATTAAACGAAGATTTTATACTTCCCCAGATCTGAAAAGTCATTGTCTTTGAATCACCAAGAAACGCTGAGAAGGGCACGAAATGGGACTAAATAATTGAAATACCTTTCAGAGACCAAACCCAATAATTTTGCTCTTGTAACCCAGCTGTGAGTGAAGGTGAAGTAAATGAAATAGTGAATTAATTATAGCAGTTGTAGTGTTTTCAGACCCCTGACATAGACATAAACGACACATAGCATGCAGGTCATAACATAGGTTGGGCTTCTTAGTTCTTTGTTTTGTTTTTGTTCCTTTCTTTTTCTATTTTTCTATCTTTTGTGTCTGTTCCTTTGTCTGCTATTCTTCCTTCTCACTATCACTTCAATGTGTGTGTGTGTGTGTGTGTGTGTGTGTGTGTGTGTGTGTGTGTGTGTGTGTGTGTGTGTGAGAGAGAGTTGCAGTGCATATGTAGACTTATACATTTCATTGTAATGGAAACCATATGTTCTTCTGGGTGCATACACACAATCCTTTGTCCAGAGAATCACAGATGGATAGAGAAGACCTTGTCTCTCTCTCCTATGTCTAACAAAAATATTAAATAAAATAAATCTCTTGATAAAATAACTGGTGTCTGGTCATATGAATTAAACAACAAAAGGGAAAGAGTTTAATTCCAAGTCAACTTGACCTCATACTTATATTTCTGACCATTTCAAAGTTATTAGGGAATACCTTGTCAAGTATAAATGACACCTTTCCAGCTGTTCGGTAAATGTATATTATTTAACACAATCAATGACCAAAAAAAAGATATAAAATAGAACATTCTTTAAAAACAGAAAGGGGAGAAATCGGACAAAAGCACTACAACCTTTACAAATAAAATGAGCTTCATAAGTCTGATGTAATATAAAGATCTTAATCACTTTAAATATCACAAAATAGCTGGCCTCTTGCATTCTGCACTGCAGTCTCCACTTATAGTGTTTTCTTGATTCCGATTGGCCAACACAGTTGCCAGCAAGAAACTGCTTTCACCAATGAAAACACACACACACACACACACACACACACACACACACACACACACAAAAAAGCTGCTTGCGTTCAGTTCAGGATCAGCAGCGTCGAGTCTCTGAGGTGAGTCGAGCAGTTCGCGGTATTTCTCCTCATATTTACACACACACACACACACACACACACACACACACACACACACACACACACACACACACACACACACACACACACACACACACACACACACACACACACACACACACACACACACACACACACTTTATAGAGTTTGGTGTGTGTGTGTGTGTGTGTGTGTGTGTGTGAGTGTGTGAGAGAGAGATTGTTTCGATGTTTAAGAGAGAACTGTCACTGAATGTCAAGTCAAAAGTTAAAGTTTGAGATCTGTGAGGGGAATTGATGGGAATCATCTCAAGTGTTGAGCTCACATTTTAAAACGTGTTAGTTACTTCTACACTGAACTGAGCCTATATTGAGTCACGTGAGCCATTTAAAATCTATACATGCATGTAAAAATCCATGCATTCTGAAAATGGAAACAATAAATGTTGCTTTGTGGTGCTCTTTATTTTTTAAAGGTTTATCATTGTCAGTTTGAACTAACATGTTAAAGAGCTAATGTATTATATTGAATGTAGTTATTAGCCTATAAAGTATAACTATAATTATATTAATTTTTAATATAGAGTGTAATGTTTTGTTAATGCCATTTTGTGTTAAATTACTGTATTATCTTCTAATAGAGCACTTTTATATGATTTTAGTATCCTGAGTGGAATAATGTGTTTGTAAGAGCAAACAGTCAGAATAAAGTGAGATGATCTGCTGATGATCTAAATGTCTTGTTGAATGAGTGTTGATAGTCTGAGGCTCATCCATATTAACAGAGCTGCTGAAAAGACTCTTTATTTCATCTCAATAGTTCCTGTTTTCACCTCATTTATTATGATGATGTCTTCACATCTCCTGTAAATTCACACTTAAAGCTCATCCCTTACAAAAATAAACCATGGTTTTACTACAAATTAAACCAAAAAACCATGGTTATTGTAGTAAAACCATGGTAACCGCAAATTAACCATGGTTTTGCTACTCTAACCATAGTTTAACCATGGTATTTGTGGTAAAACTGTAGTTATATAAATGGTTTTCAATTAGCCAAAATACCATGGTTACTACATTTTTACTACAATAAAACCATGGTTAATTTTCGTAAGGGATTTCATTGGTGTCAACAGACTGAGGGGGTTTGATGGTGCTTTTAACTTTTTTTCTTTTATTTATTTATTTATTTATTTTTATATTTGGTAACTGATATATTTTTGATTTTGTCAGATTCTCTGTTCCTACTGCATTTAATCATCAGTGAATCTCCTCCCACAGCAGTCACATCATCAGTGAAGCTCCTCCCACAGCAGGCACATCATCAGTGAAGCTCCTCCCACAGCAGGCACATCATCAGTGAAGCTCCTCCCACATAAGGCACATCATCAGTGAAGCTCCTCCCACAGCAGGCACATCATCAGTGAAGCTCCTCCCACATCAGTTGATCAATAAATGCTGGAATATTCCCATCAGGCTACAAATGAAGACGAGCATCAGCACATCAGGAAGAGCTGAAATCTGCAAAGACTGAGTTTATTAAAGAGGACAGTGAGAACACGAGTGATCCAGAACCTGCAGAATGAAACACACTGAAGATCCTGAAGAACAAAGAGGTTGGTGTTTATTCTTCATTCATTCGTGATGCTGGAGAACAGAAAGATTCTAGTTTGTTTTCAACAAATGCTCAGTATCTACGATGATACCAAGATTTTGGACATTTCTCAATATACAGTTCTGAGAAATCAATGTTAAGTGGTCTCTTCATTTTTTCCAGAGCTGTAGTACATTGTGGTTTTATTTTATTTTAGCAATAAACAGTAAACACCAAACTGTATCAAGTACATAAACTTTCCCAAATTGTTGACAGGGTTGTAAGCATAACTTAAAGGGTTAGTTCACCCAAAAATGAAAATAATGTACACCCGTAAGACCTTCATGAAGCAGTGTTTTGAAATCGGCCATCACTATACTGCACATTTGGTTGGTCAAAATTGAGTTAAGACTTGAAATGGGCTTTGTGACATCTGTTCAAAAGTTTGCTGGTTCAATTTTGTCCAGTTTTAGAGAAACGCGAGTGTCAAAATTGCAGTAACTACAAAATCCAAGCCAATACCAAGGCAAACCGCAGTAAGCGCTCTAGCTTTGTTTCCCCGTTTTTGACATTTGGTCTATCTCGGTAGCCTTGCCCCGATCGTAACACAGAGACACAACAAACCAACCATGGCACAATCCCGCGGCCAAATGATGGTTGAACTCGCGTTAAAACGCAAATATCCAAAGACTGGTAAGGAAGATAGCAAAATAATAACTCCTAGTAAGGCAACTGTCAGAAGGAGGTCTTGCCCAGGGTGCAATTCAATGTAGAACTGCCACTGAGCCTAGGTACCACATTTGAACCCATTGTGTACTACAAGTGGTAACTATTTTTTTTTAAATTATTAATACAGAGATATTTTGTTGTCTTGCCAATCAGTTTTTTGGATATCACAGATAGGCTAGCTAAGAATACATAAGAATTATATTTTAATTATTAATTATAGCTTTAAGGGTGTAGATAGCCTAAACAGGAAATGTGCATGTTTGAGAATAGCTTAGAAATTAGGCTAAAGGGAGAAGAAGCATACGCAAGTTAACTTACTCTCTAACCTCTAATTCTAGGAAATGATGTATGGCTATATTAAAGGGATAGTTCAACCAAAAATGAAAATTCTGTATTATATACAGTTTATTAATACTATAAACATGTATTAAGAAGCATGAAAAAAAGTTGGATGAACACATTTAGTTTGTAGATACTGCACTTTGCAATTGTGTTTTAGTTGTTTAATGTCATCCAAAGGCAGAGTGCAGTATCTGTATTTTGGGGGTCAAATATCACATGGGTGGTCATGGTTTTTTTCTATAAAAAAACTTCTTTCTAAGAAGGCAATACATGAATGCATTACCACTAATCTACCCACAACATTTTAAGCTTTTAAGAATGTGAAACTTGTGTGATGATGTTTTTATGGTCTATTTATATGTGATTGCTAATCGTATGTTACCTTGTCCTGCCCAGGGACTACAGATGAAATTTAGCTTGTAGCTAATTCTGGTGTGGCTGAGTGCCATACACTGTCCCTGTTAAATAAACGAATAAATAAATAAACATGTTTGACTGGCTGGTGTAAAAACTTTAAAAGTTAAAATCAAGCTAATCAGACCATCACACACTGAGATACGGGTATTCATGTGTCCGCACTGTGATACGGGTATTCATGTGTGTCCGCGCTGAGATACGGGTATTCATGTGTGTCCGCGCTGAGATACGGGTATTCATGTGTGTCCGCGCTGAGATACGGGTATTCATGTGTGTCCGCGCTGAGATACGGGTATTCATGTGTGTCCGCGCTGAGATACGGGTATTCATGTGTCCGCACTGTGATACGGGTATTCATGTGTGTCCGCACTGTGATACGGGTATTCATGTGTGTCCGCGCTGAGATACGGGTATTCATGTGTGTCCGCGCTGAGATACGGGTATTCATGTGTCCGCACTGTGATACGGGTATTCATGTGTGTCCGCACTGTGATACGGGTATTCATGTGTCCGCGCTGAGATACGGGTATTCATGTGTGTCCGCACTGTGATACGGGTATTCATGTGTGTCCGCACTGAGATACGGGTATTCATGTGTGTCCGCGCTGAGATACGGGTATTCATGTGTGTCCGCGCTGAGATACGGGTATTCATGTGTGTCCGCACTGTGATACGGGTATTCATGTGTCCGCGCTGAGATACGGGTATTCATGTGTCCGCGCTGTGATACGGGTATTCATGTGTGTCCGCGCTGAGATACGGGTATTCATGTGTGTCCGCGCTGAGATACGGGTATTCATGTGTGTCCGCGCTGAGATACGGGTATTCATGTGTGTTCGTGCTGAGATACGGGTATTCATGTGTCCGCGCTGAGATACGGGTATTCATGTGTGTCTGCGCTGAGATACGGGTATTCATGTGTCCGCGCTGAGATACGGGTATTCATGTGTGTTCGCGCTGAGATACGGGTATTCATGTGTGTCCGCGCTGAGATACGGGTATTCATGTGTGTCCGCGCTGAGATACGGGTATTCATGTGTGTTCGTGCTGAGATACGGGTATTCATGTGTGTTCGTGCTGAGATACGGGTATTCATGTGTGTTCGCGCTGAGATACGGGTATTCATGTGTCCGCGCTGAGATACGGGTATTCATGTGTCCGCGCTGAGATACGGGTATTCATGTGTCCGCGCTGAGATACGGGTATTCATGTGTGTCCGCGCTGAGATACGGGTATTCATGTGTTTGCGCTGAGATACGGGTATTCATGTGTGTCCGCGCTGAGATACGGGTATTCACGTGTCCGCGCTGAGATGCGGGTATTCACGTGTCCGCGCTGTGATACGGGTATTCATGTGTCCGCGCTGAGATACGGGTATTCATGTGTCCGTGCTGAGATACGGGTATTCATGTGTCCGCGCTGAGATACGGGTATTCATGTGTCCGCGCTGAGATGCGGGTATTCATGTGTCCGCGCTGAGATACGGGTATTCATGTGTGTTCGCGCTGAGATACGGGTATTCATGTGTCCGCGCTGAGATGCGGGTATTCATGTGTCCGCGCTGAGATACGGGTATTCATGTGTGTTCGCGCTGAGATACGGGTATTCATGTGTGTCCGCGCTGAGATACGGGTATTCATGTGTCCGCGCTGAGATACGGGTATTCATGTGTGTTCGCGCTGAGATACGGGTATTCATGTGTGTCCGCGCTGAGATACAGGTATTCATGTGTCCGCGCTGAGATGCGGGTATTCATGTGTCCGCACTGTGATACGGGTATTCATGTGTCCGCGCTGAGATGCGGGTATTCATGTGTCCGCGCTGAGATACAGGTATTCATGTGTCCGCGCTGAGATGCGGGTATTCATGTGTCCGCGCTGAGATACGGGTATTCATGTGTCCGCGCTGAGATGCGGGTATTCATGTGTCCGCACTGTGATACGGGTATTCATGTGTCCGCGCTGAGATGCGGGTATTCATGTGTCCGCGCTGAGATACAGGTATTCATGTGTCCGCGCTGAGATGCGGGTATTCATGTGTCCGCGCTGAGATACGGGTATTCATGTGTCCGCGCTGAGATACGGGTATTCATGTGTCCGCGCTGAGATACGGGTATTCATGTGTCCGCGCTGAGATACAGGTATTCATGTGTCCGCGCTGAGATGCGGGTATTCATGTGTCCGCGCTGAGATACGGGTATTCATGTGTCCGCGCTGAGATACGGGTATTCATGTGTCCGCGCTGAGATACGGGTATTCATGTGTCCGCGCTGAGATACGGGTATTCATGTGTCCGCGCTGAGATACGGGTATTCATGTGTGTTCGCGCTGAGATACAGGTATTCATGTGTCCGCGCTGAGATACAGGTATTCATTTGTCCGCGCTGAGATACGGGTATTCATGTGTCCGCGCTGAGATGCGGGTATTCATTTGTCCGCGCTGAGATACGGGTATTCATGTGTCCGCGCTGAGATGCGGGTATTCATGTGTCCGCGCTGAGATACGGGTATTCATGTGTCCGCGCTGAGATGCGGGTATTCATGTGTGTCCGCTCTGAGATACGGGTATTCATGTGTCCGCGCTGAGATACGGGTATTCATGTGTCCGCGCTGAGATACGGGTATTCATGTGTGTCCGCGCTGAGATACAGGTATTCATGTGTGTTCGCGCTGAGATACAGGTATTCATTTGTCCGCGCTGAGATACGGGTATTCATGTGTCCGCGCTGAGATGCGGGTATTCATGTGTCCGCGCTGAGATACGGGTATTCATGTGTCCGCGCTGAGATACGGGTATTCATGTGTGTTCGCGCTGAGATACAGGTATTCATGTGTCCGCGCTGAGATACAGGTATTCATGTGTCCGCGCTGAGATACAGGTATTCATTTGTCCGCGCTGAGATACGGGTATTCATGTGTCCGCGCTGAGATACGGGTATTCATGTGTCCGCGCTGAGATACGGGTATTCATGTGTCCGCGCTGAGATACGGGTATTCATGTGTGTCCGCGCTGAGATACGGGTATTCATGTGTCCGCGCTGAGATGCGGGTATTCATTTGTCCGCGCTGAGATACGGGTATTCATGTGTCCGCGCTGAGATACGGGTATTCATGTGTCCGCGCTGAGATGCGGGTATTCATGTGTGTCCGCTCTGAGATACGGGTATTCATGTGTGTCCGCGCTGAGATACAGGTATTCATGTGTGTCCGCGCTGAGATACAGGTATTCATGTGTGTTCGCGCTGAGATACAGGTATTCATTTGTCCGCGCTGAGATACGGGTATTCATGTGTCCGCGCTGAGATGCGGGTATTCATGTGTCCGCGCTGAGATACGGGTATTCATGTGTCCGCGCTGAGATGCGGGTATTCATGTGTCCGCGCTGAGATACAGGTATTCATGTGTCCGCGCTGAGATGCGGGTATTCATGTGTCCGCGCTGAGATACGGGTATTCATGTGTCCGCGCTGAGATACGGGTATTCATGTGTCCGCGCTGAGATACGGGTATTCATGTGTCCGCGCTGAGATACGGGTATTCATGTGTCCGCGCTGAGATGCGGGTATTCATGTGTGTTCGCGCTGAGATACGGGTATTCATGTGTGTTCGCGCTGAGATACGGGTATTCATGTGTCCGCGCTGAGATGCGGGTATTCATGTGTCCGCGCTGAGATACGGGTATTCATGTGTGTTCGCGCTGAGATACGGGTATTCATGTGTCCGCGCTGAGATACAGGTATTCATGTGTCCGCGCTGAGATGCGGGTATTCATGTGTCCGCGCTGAGATACGGGTATTCATGTGTGTTCACACTGTCTGGCGGCCATTTTGAAAACTGTCTGAAAACTTTCACTAAAAGTGTAGCCCCTTAAATGTGCATTTTTAGATGCTTAAGCCTTTATTTTTGATAAGTACAACTTCTTACTGCAAAATTAAGAGATTCATGTTCAGACTTTTGCATATTATAGCCTGGAACCTGGATGTGGAAAATGATTACAGTTCGATCCTAAAGATAGTTTTAGCAACATAGCACAGGTGCAGTAGACTTGAAATTAAATAATTTCCCCATTGTCTAATTCACGGGACCGGACACCAGTTGTTATACCAAGAGATTTTATTTATTGTCAAACATAGGAGAGAGAGAGACAGTGTACCAAACGAAGGTCTTCATGCCAGCTTCTCTGGTCCTCTGGACAAAAAGGTTGTGTTTTATATGCTGGAAAACTACATTACCAGAGGAACATGTGATGTCCATTAAAATGGAATGTATAAACGTATACGTCAGCATTAGTATGGTGATAGATTTTATGTGGATCTCCGCATGGAAGGAAAGTGAACAGACGGTCTGTTCCCGGCATTCTATGTTTTTAACATATGGTTTAATTTATGTACAGGAAGCATGTCCATATAAGGAACAGGGCTCCACTAGGATTGAATGGGAAACGGGAATGGTCCCTGCTTTTCTGTATTGCAAGGTCTTCAGGATCCCAAGGAACGCCTGGGTGTTTGACCGGTGTTTAATCCATCTTGTGAGATTAATGGCAACAGGGGTGTGAAGGTTACAAACATGTCCCCATTAAGCACAGCCTGAATTTTTGCATTTAATGATGTAAATGCTTTTATCATTTAAAATAAAATAAAATATTATTGTGTGAGAGATTAATCTTTTATTTTAACATAACTTCTTGTACTCAAACCAATACCCTGTGCACTAAAATGTATCAATGTAGATTTTGGTGAGCGTAATGGGTACGTTTACCCTAAATATAAACTGAATGTCTGTGAAGACTAAGATTTTATTATTTAATATCAATATTCATAATCATTATTTAGTCAGAGTGGGTCTGAAGTGTGAGGGTTACATGGAGAGATAATCTTAAACACAGGAATATGTAGCATAAGTTCTAATTATGCACATGTGACTGGAATTCTCTATAAGGAAGAAAAATGCACGACACAAGTCACAAGTTCTCTAAAAGACCTCTATTTTGAACAACATGTTTTTTTATGCATATGTTCTAGGGTATATTGTGCCTCGTAAAAGCACAAGGTATTTATCTGTGTAAGCACCCCATAAAAACCAACCTTGTGTCCAGAAAGCTGGAATGAAGACCATCCCTCCAGAAAATCGTATTTTTCTCCTATGCTGACATATAATAAAAAAGAAAATCTCTTGGAGAAGTGACTGGTGTACTTTAGGGATGTCACTAGTACCGGTACTTTGGTACCAAGCCGGTACTGAAATTTTGATGAAAATGTGACGA
Source organism: Gobio gobio (assembly GCF_949357685.1). NCBI lineage: Eukaryota > Metazoa > Chordata > Actinopteri > Cypriniformes > Gobionidae > Gobio > Gobio gobio. The sequence continues at coordinate 4,698,073 of NC_137105.1, forward strand.
TACCAACATTTCTGTAGAAGCGGTAGTACTGACTCCCGAGTGTATTCGGTATCCGCAGCTGCGTTCAGTCGCAGGTATAAACAAATCTGGATTTCTGTATTATTTCAGCTTGTTACTGTCATGAGATTATATATTTAGACATCTGTCTAGTTTCATTTCATCATATTCAAACATGACTCAGACACTTTGGCCCAAGTGTTGGGAGCTTTTATGGTAACACAATTATTGTTGTATATTATAGCAGTTGTGTACTTTCTGCTACTCTGTTATACTCACTTTTATGGCTTTTCATTTCATATTTCTCTTCAAATTATTTTGATTTACAGAGAATTAAATTAATTTTCCTCTTTCGTTACAGACGTGATAGGAGAGAGTGAGGAGAGTGAAGAATGGAGTGAAGAGGAGGAGGAACATGTCAAACCTGGAGAAAAACCTTTGAGTCGCTCAAAGATTAAAAAGACATTTATAAAGAAAACAAGAGCTAAGAAATCTTTCACCTGCTCTCAGTGTGGAAAGAGTTTCTCAACCAAACAACATCTTGATGGCCACATGAGGATCCACACCGGAGAGAAGCCGTTCTCATGTGATCAGTGCGGGAAGGGTTTCACGACTTCAGGACACCTTAAGATTCACATGAGGATCCACACCGGAGAGAACCCGCACGCATGCGATAAATGTGGGAAGGGTTTCACGACTTCAGGACACCTTAAGATTCACATGAGGATCCACACCGGAGAAAAGCCATTCATGTGTGATCAGTGTGAAAAGATATTCTCTCACAAACAAAGTCTTGTTGATCACTTGAGCATTCACACCGGAGAGAGACCGTTCTCATGTGATCAGTGCGGGAAGAGCTTCCTGAAATCTGATAAACTTAAAAGACACATGAAAATCCACACTGGAGAATCAGCAGACCTTAAGAAACACATGAGGATCCACACCGGAGAGAAGCCATTCTCATGTGATCGGTGTGGGAAGAGTTTCAAAGGAAAAGCAAGTCTTAAGCTTCACAAGAGAGTTCACACCGGAGAGAAGCCGTTCATGTGTGATCAGTGTGAAAAGGGATTCACTAGCAGACAAAGTTTTAACTATCACATGATGATCCACACTGGAAAGAGGCCGTTCTCATGTGATCAATGCGGGAAGAGTTTCAATGACAAAGCAAGTCTTAAGCTTCACGAGAGAATTCACACCGGAGAGAAGCCGTTCATGTGTGAGCAGTGTGAAAAGAGATTTGCTAGCAGACAAAGTCTTAACTCTCACATGAGCATCCACACGGGGGAGAAGCCGTTCTCATGTGATCACTGCGGTAAAACATTTCTAGGGTCATCACAACTGAAGACACACCTGAGAGTTCATACGAAGGAGAAGCCATATTCATGTTCTGTGTGTGGAAAGAGTTTTTCACTGCTGCAACATTTACATGTACATGAGAAAATACACACTGGTGTGAGAGAGTACATGTGCTTTGAGTGTGAGAAGACTTTTACTACAGCGAGCGATTTAAAAGTGCACCAGAGAATTCACACTGGAGAAAAACCTTACAAGTGTTCACACTGTGACAAGAGATTCAATGTGTTAGGAAATAAGAAAGCACATGAGAAGATCCACAGCAGAGAGAAGCCGTACACGTGTGATCAGTGCGGGAAGAGTTTCTCTACTAAACGTTACCTGAACAAACACATGAGGATCCATGCAGTGGAGAAACCACTTAGTGGAGAAATCAATTCGTTTCCCAACGGCCATGATGAGTAACATTTTACATTAACATTTATGCATTTGGCAGACGCTTTTATCCAAAGCGACTTACATCGCAGTCAAGGAACACTTTCATTTTGTCGGTTCTTGCTTTCCCTGTGAATCGAACCCATGACCTTGGCGTTGCTAGCACCACACTGTACTGTTTGAGCTACAGGAGCTATCGTGATTGATCTTGAAGAAGTCTATGAACTACTTTTCAAAAGAATCAGAGATTGTGATGTTTTAAGTCTTAATAATATTGTAAAAACTACAGCAATGACTATCTAAATCAGAGGTCTTCAACCCTGCTCCTGGGGACCCACTGCCCTGCAGAGTTTAGCTCCAACCCTAATTAAAGACAGGTGAAGCTAATCAAGCTCTTCAGGATCACTTGTTGAAAATACACAGACAGGTGTGCTGAAGAAGGTTGGAAATAAACTTCTGCATTGTTTATCTCAGTGGGCGGGACTTGAGGTGGTGCTTCTGAGTCCTAAAACGTCAATGGTTGACATATTGTGAGAGCTCTCGTTTTCTGGGCCTAGTATCTATAAAAGCTTTTCTTTGACTAACAAGGACATTTTCAGCTCTGAAACTTGCACGATATTCTTATTTCACGATTAACTTTTAAATACCAAAGGCTCAAAGGAAAGTTGATTTCTCAATTCATCACCCCTTTAAACATGCCATTGTGCAGCCGCTGCTCAAAAAGTCAAACCTTGATCCTACAGGTTTGAACAACTATCGTCCAATGCCTCAATTACATTTTCTTTCTTTCTTTTTTTTTTAAGTTTCGGATGTTTAATCTCTTCTTTCCTGCAGGAAAATGGTATTTTGGATAAATATCAATCTGGTTTCAGATCGCAGCATAGTACAGAGTCTGCTTTGCTTAAAATATTAAATTACCTATTTTTGATTGATTCTTGTAAATGTGCTGTTTCTGTTAGATCTTAGCGCTGCGTTCGACACTCTTGATCATGGCATTCTTTTAAATCTTTTACAGCAAATTGGAATCAAAGATTGTGCCCTGAATTGGTTCACTTCCTATTTAAAGGATCTAACTTTTTCGGTAGAGACTGGAAACTACTCATCTCGTGCACCGGTTTTGTATGGGGTTCCGCAGGGCTCGATCCTGGGTCCGGTTTTATTTTCTCTATATATGCTTCCTTTGTATACTATATTTAGCAAGCATAATGTATCCTATTATTGTTACGCTGATGATACTCAATGTTATGTTCCTGTTCCCAAAGGATGATTGTACTTTGCAGTGTTTGATTGTTTGAGGGATGTTAAAAAGTGGATGTCTGCCAACTTCCTTCAGTTAAATGACTCAGACAGAGGTCTTAATTTTCAGCTCCTCTGCTTCTACAGAGGTTATCGCCAGTAAATTAGGGCCTCTCAAACTCTGTATGTGCATTAGAAACCTGGGTGTTACTTTTGACTCTTCTCTGACTTTTGACAAACAGATCAGTGATGTGGTCAGAAGTTAATTTTATCAGTTAGAGAATATTGCGAAAATGAAGTCATTTCTAACTAGGGCTGAAACGATTAATCGAGTTACTCGATTACAAAAATTCTGCCTCAAAGCCTCGTTAAATTCCTATGACGTGCAGGGATCTGATTCACACGGACCGTTGTTCAATGTTCAGGAAGCACACCATAGCGCGTGATACATTTTAAATATAGTTGGCACGATGGCGGAGAGTAAAGATGTCCATAAATGGCAGAGAATGTCTAAAGTTTGGGATCATTACATTCTTAAAAAAGAAGAGAACAAGGAGCAATGTGTCTGAACTGGCATTCCACAGCAGTACGACTTCAATGGTAACATAGACTAAGCCTATTCATTGATGTTCGCTGGTTTTAATCCCATACTGTATTTGTAGCGATGTCGTGATGCGGTTTGACTAGATATGATGTTTAGCTTTGATGTTTTTCAACAGTAAACTTATTCACGTTCAATTGCAAGAGAGTATAGCCTAAAAAAAAAACCTTACACACACACGCACACACCTTGGCAATGCATCACATATGCGTAAACTTTTATGTAGCCACGCAACAATAATTTCAGCCTGCATTCACTGTATACACCGGGACGTGATGTTGTGACATGATTTTGCTTCACCTAAAATGCACCGCAATGCAAGCCAAATGCAGCGTTCTATTGAAAATTAATGTATGTATTTCTGCCGTACCAAACTGCAATGAAGCAACTGGTCTGACTGGGGCTCACTCTTCCTAATGCGTGCACGCACACACACACACACACACACGCACACACGCACGCACACACGCACGCACGCACACACGCACGCACACACGCACGCACACACGCACACACGCACGCACACACTCTCGCTCTCTCTTTCTCTCTCACACACACACACACCTCTCTCTCTCGCACACAGAAACACACACACACACACACACACACACACACACACACACACACACACACACACACACACACACACACACACAAACAGACACTCTCTTTCTCTCTTTCTCTCTCTCTCTCTCTCTCTCTCACACACACACACACACACACACAATGCACATGTTTGTGTCTGAAAATATTCCAAGTTTATAGTGCAAGCGAAAAAAACACACACATTAGAGATTAGACAGAAAACACTGCAGAGGCTGGTGAATCAGCAGACCATAATCACACGCGTTAAGGAATTGTTTTTATTCATTTTATTACAAGAAAATTCCACAATGCTATTTTTATATAATGATCAAGGATTTTATTATTGTAGTCTCTCTCATTAGGTTCTTATCATTACAGAAAATGTTATTATACAGATTTGTTCAATGTCTCCTCATTGCTTGGTCATATTCCGCAGGAGTGCTGGTCACATTTATCTGTACAATTCAATTGTTCTTCTTTTACTGTACATTTTTGTGTAGTTGATTAAAAAGGCAGTCAGCACTTAAATAAGCTGTTGTTGTTGTTGTTGTTTTTTTCTCTCCTCTTTTTTAAAGTATATTCAAACAAAACGTTCGCCTGTGACTCCGCCCCCTGGGGGAGGGGGGCGGGGCTACACCAGGTCATGTGATTATAAGGAAGCTTCAGGGATTGGGTGACCAGGCCCGTGTTCCCCCGGGCACGACCTTCGTGCACCCACGCGTTTGGCACTGCGCACACAAACAAGACTCACGAGATAAACGACAAGCAAAGCTCTTTGTGATGTTATAATGATGCCTACTAATGGGAGGAAAAGGAAAAGTGTCACGTCAATGACACAAGTAAGACAAAAAGTGCCACCCTCCAGAGTCCGCATTTCAAGGTGTTGTGTTCTTCCCCGTGTCCGAAAAAACCAAAGCGGTCGTTTTTCATTTGGTTCAAATGGGGAAATGATATTCTCTCCTTTCTTTTCTTTTTTTGATATATCTCCGGGCAGGCACCTACAGTTTTCTATTAAAATGCTACAGCTATAAGATCTAGCATTGAACACACAAAGCAACTGCAATGAAAAGAATAAAGTTGCCTTAATATAATAATAATAATAATAATAATGACAAGAAAAATGCAATAATAATCATAATAATACAGAATAAATCTCTTTTTATAATTAGATTTTATCATTTAAAAGTTATATTTTTTCTTTCTCTGAAATAATAGATATTTTTTCTTCTTCTCATATGTATCTAGTTTTGTGATCGAGATGTTGACTATACTTCAGCGTTATCCAAATCAATAAAAACTAGCTGTGCCGTTGCATATTACAGTCAATGATATGTGAACATGCACCGTGATCCACCCTTCACTCTCCGTCCTTCCGCCCGTCTCTCTGTCCATCATAGGCGGCCGATGACCATGACGTCCACCACCTCGCCCTTGTGCAGCTCCACGTATTGCTCGGTTTTGGGAGGTAGCATCAGGAGTCCGTTAGCGCTGCGCATGCTCATGAGTCGGCTGCTAACCTGGTTCCCTGGGCCAAGACGGAGAGGAGGAAAAAGTGTTCACAGTGGGGCACAACATAACGCTTTTTGACTTTCTCAGTTTGTGTAAATCCACTTGGGGTTCAGAGTATTTATTTTTTCCCACATTAATTGCAAACATGTCTAGTACAATTATGTGGTTTTGTTTCATTAATACAGTGTGTACTTTTTTCTTGATTTACCCCGAAAGAATGGAAGTGAAATGTGACAACATGCCCCATTGTAACATGTGAGGGGCACAATGTAACATGACAGCTTAAAATGTTACCTGATATAATCAAAAAAATATACAATATAATTGTCTACAAAATACAATTATTAACGTTTTAAAATAAAATAATGGCATTTTTTAATCATTAAAAATATAAGCATTTTTGAGTTTGACTACAAACACATCGCTAAATACAGCTATACAGCATAGTTCAATACATAATAATAATTAATAATTTCTGAACATTAACTCTCAGTCATTATTCACCCTTTCCTCATGGTTTCTCAAAAGAATTCATAAAAGTATAGAATATAATGGCATTTTTCTAATAGGGGCTCATTGTAACGCAGTGTTAACACACACACCACCTGCACAACTGGGATTTAAACCGCGACTCGTGTCTTCTGCTGTTAGATCAGCATTAAAGAACATCTAAACTGTTAAATAACAGATATAAGATAACTATATTATCGGATTTGTCTTATTTTAAATAAACACAAAAACAGAGATGAAAACTAAACTTAAGTTAGAAATTTACTTTTGCTATGGTTAAATACACGTTCAGTGATATCTTCCAGAGATTTTTTAATTTTGGCGCTATTTTTGCTCTTAATAATGTTGATATGGCAACTAGTAAATCCACTAAGTTTCGTCATTCTGGCATGTGTGGAAAGGGTTAAAACATGGCATGCACGTTACAACTAACCCTGCGTCAGGTTGTGCCCCGCGCTCCCCTAATGAAAAGGGGGTTTTGCAGCGATGCCATAATAATACCCCAAATACAGTGGGGCAAAAAAGTATTTAGACATCATTTCATTTATTATACAGGAAAGGTTAAAAAGTAACATTAAGGTACAATTGAAACGGGCCTGACTTTAAAAAATGATTTCCAGCAGGTTCCTGTTCTGCAGAACATAAAACAATTTACAACACTAGGTCAAAAAAACATTAGCACAGGCTAAACGAATACAACGACAAAAAACGATAAGACAGCCACCAACTGTGCTCCCACTTAAAAAGATGATAGAGGCCTGTAATTTTCATCATAGGTACACTTCAACTATGAGAGACAGAATGAGAAAAAAATCCAGAAAATCACATTGTCTGATTTAAGAATTTATTTTGCAAATTATGGTGGAAAATAAGTATTTGGTCACCTACAAAAAAAGCAAGATTTCTGGCTCTCACAGACCTGTAACTTCTTCTTTAAGAGGCTCTTCTGTCCTCCACTCATTACCTGTATTGATGGCACCTGTTTGAACTCGTTCTCAGTATAAAAGACACCTGTCCACAACCTCAAACAGTCAGACTCCAAACTCCACTATGGCCAAGACCAAAGAGCTGTCAAAGGACACCAGAAACTAAATTGTAGACCTGCACCAGGCTGGGAAGACTGAATCTGCAATAGGACAATAGAAATCAACTGTGGGAGCAATTATTCGAAAATGGAAGACATACAAGACCACTGATAACCTCCCTCGATCTGGGACTCCACGCAAGATCTCACCCCGTGGGGTCAAAATGATCACAAGAACGGTGAGCAAAAATCCCAGAACCACACGGGGGGACCTAGTGAATGACCTGCAGAGAGCTGGGACTAAAGTAACAAAGGCTACCATCAGTAACACACTACACCGCCAGGGACTCAAATCCTGCAGGGCCAGACGTGTCCCCCTGCTTAAGCCAGTACATGTTTGGGCCCGTCTGAAGTTTGCTAGAGAGCATTTGGATGATCCAGAAGAGGATTGGGAGAATGTCATATGGTCAGATGAAACCAAAATAGAACTTTTTGGTAAAAACTCAACAAATCGTGTTTGGAGGAGAAAGAAGAACACCATACCTACTGTGAAGCATGGGGGGGGGGGGACATCATGCTGTTTTTCTGCAAAGGGACCAGGACGACTGATCCGTGTAAAGGAAAGAATGAATGGGGCCATGTATCGTGAGATTTTGAGGAAAAACCTCCTTCCATCAGCAAGGGCATTGAAGATGAAACGAGCTGGGTCTTTCAGCATGACAATGATCCCAAACACACCGCCCGGGCAATGAAGGAGTGGCTTCGTAAGAAGCATTTCAAGCTAGTCTCCAGATCTCAACCCCATAGAAAATCTTTGGAGGGAGTTGAAAATCTGTGTTGCCCAGCGACAACCCCAAAACATCAGTGCTCTAGAGGAGATCTGCACGGAGGAATGGGCCAAACTACCATCAACAGTGTGTAAAAACCTTGTGGAGACTTACAGAAATCGTTTGACCTCTGTCATTGCTAACAAAGGGTATTTAACAAAGTATTGAGATTAACTTTTGTTATTGACCAAATACTTATTTTCCACCATAATTTGCAAATAAATTCTTTAAAAATCAGACAATGTGATTTTCTCTGTCTCTTATAGTTGAAGTGTACCTATGATGACAATTACAGGCCTCTCTCATCTTCTTAAGTGGGAGAACTTGCACAACTGGTGGCTGACTAAATACTTTTTTGCCCCACTGTATCCCTTTCAGTGATCAATTAATGCAGCATCCGTTTTTACCCGTCATCCTTTGGCTAGCGTTACATTTATATGATCATACGCTCTTATTCATGTTCCAATTTTGCGCATAAGTTGATGAGCAACTTTGGATGGAAATGTAGCCAATGCCAATAAAGAACAATAATTTTTAAAGAGCTCCTAGTCTCCCACAATAGGGATTTATTCAATCTACAGAGAACGTTAAGGGGTGTTACAGTTCCAACACACTCTTGGCCAATCACAATGCACTGGGTCAGCTGGCCAATCAGAGCACTCTTGGGGGGAGGGGCTTTGTAGAAACCGGAACTCAGAGGCTGAATCCGAAATCGCACCCTAAACCCTCATTCACTATCCCCTACGTTAGTCCACTAATATAGTTCACTTGAAGTAGTGAATGAAAACGAGTGAGTGAAATCGGACAGCCGTTCTGTGTACATCAGCTGTACACTTGTTATTGTGGTGCATTATGGGATAGAATGAGTGCACTCAATAATGTCCACTATGGTTTCGGACACAACTACAAATGGCTGTCCTTTCAAATAATGCCCTATTTAAGGGTAAAGATTTCAGATTCAGTGTTTCAGACAGACTGGGAAGGTTCTGCAATAGTATGTGAAAATTTTGACAATTTAATGATTTGGCAACACTCGTGCTCTCTTCGTTACTTTATTTGGCGAGTTATTATTTCAAGGTTTTTCTGTTTTTGTTTATTATTTATTATTATTTATTATCAATTCTCAATTATCAATAGATGCACTTTTATGATGGATGGAAGCACTTTTATGATGGATAGATGCACTTTTATGATGGATAGATGCACTTTTATGATGGATAGATGCACTTTTATGATGGATAGATGCCCTTTTATGATGGGTAGATGCACTTTTATGATGGATAGATGCACTTTTATGATGGATAGATGCACTTTTATGATGGATAGATGCCCTTTTATGATGGATAGATGCACTTTTATGATGGATAGATGCACTTTTATGATGGATAGATGCCCTTTTATGATGGATAGATGCACTTTTATGATGGATGGATGCCCTTTAATGAAGGATAGATGCACTTTTATGATGGATGGATGCACTTTTATGAAGGATAGATGCCCTTTCATGATGGATGGATGCACTTTTAAGATGGATAAATGCACTTTTATGATGGATAGATGCCCTTTTATGATGGATGGATGCACTTTTATGATGGATAAATGCACTTTTATGATGGATAGATGCACTTTTATGATGGATGGATGCACTTTTATGATGGATAGATGCCCTTTAATGAAGGATAGATGCCCTTTTATGATGGATGGATGCACTTTTAAGATGGATAGATGCCCTTTAATGAAGGATAGATGCCCTTTCATGATGGATGGATGCACTTTTAAGATGGATAAATGCACTTTTATGATGGATAGATGCACTTTTATGATGGAGCCAGAACCTTTTTAATATAACTCTGATTGTATTCATCTGAAAGAAGAATGTCATACACTTCTAGGATGACTTGAGGGAGAGTAAATCATGGGGTCATTTTCATTTTTGGGTGAACTATCCCTTTAAAGTAAATATTTTCCCTGTTATTGCTGGGGGTTGAGAAAATGTTTTTCTTTGTTTGCTAGAATTTGTTGCAGCGTTCTCCTTTTTTCGTAAATGTCACTTTCCCTCTGTGTTTTCAGTTGATCAGTAAAGATTTTACACTTGCTATATGGTCATCCCATATCTATCCTGGACGAATCCAATAGGCAGGATAGCGTAGGTCAGTAAATCTGTTGGGGAAGCGTCAGAAGAGGGATATAGATCCGTTACCTGTGCTCTGTGCCCATGGCAGAGGTTCCTGATGGTGCCATGTCAAAATACAGCGGTGATACTCCGGACGTGGATCCAGCTTCACATCACATGACAACTGGAAACAGTCAAGCAGATTTTAGGGATGGCAATAGATTTGAATGTTCTGCAATTACAGATTTGAAGTTAATGCACTGACACAAGTTTAGGGTCTTTAATTGTTACAGTGTGTAAAAGTCCTCTGTTCTTATGACTGGTGAAGTCAAAGGTGGTCTTACCCGGGCTTTTATTATGGTGGGCCGCGGGTCTAAGATTCCCTGCATCTTCCTCAAGGCAGGAATGACGAAGAGGTTACATGTTACGACCGCTGACACGGGATTACCTGTGGAGCACGAGAGACGGTGCTCATTACATCGAAGAAACACAATCGGCGTTAAATTACAGACTAGTATGTGTTTTGAAAAAATACACCAATAAACTCTCTCACCGTCCCTACCTGGCAGAGCAAAGATAAGTTTTCGAGACCCGTCCATATCAAGAGTGGCAAATGTTGTGGGGAGACTAGCGGAAGACAAACCAGAGCTCAATACCCACGCGGACCGATTCTCATCGTCTGACGCTCAATATCAGGGTGTTTTCACTTTAAATCTGTATGATCTCACTGTGCATTATGAATTCAAAGCACTCTGACTTTATTTTCAGTCTAATAAAACAAACAAGCAGTTTTGCTCATTACAGGAGATCATAACGGCAGAACTATTTCTGGTATAACTATCGTAAACTACACACATACACTCTCAAAGGCCTTTATGCAAAAATACATGATCTATGTAAAGAAGTTGGACATGATTAATTTCTATTCATTATTATTTCTATTATTCTATTACTTTTCTAAATAAATAAACAAACAAAGAATAAATAAAATAAATGCATAATAAATACAATTAAATTAAATGGACTGGCATCCAAGTGTGTAGTTTTTCTATTAAATTTCGAAACAGTTAAAGTTGATAAAATATATCATATTTATTTTTGATTAATTAATATTAATTATTATTTATATTATTCTATTACTTTTCTAAAAAAATAAAATAAACATAACATAAAATAATAAAATAACATAACATTACATAACAATAAATAAAATGCAATATAAAATAAAATTGTCTGGCATCCAAGTCTATATTTATGAGTTTGTATTCAATTTTGATACAGTTAAACTGGATATTAATAAAATATATTACTATTTAATCAAAAAATAAATTGTAATATATTTTATTACTATCCAGTAATTTAAAAAGTATTTTATTTTTAGAAAAGTAATATCATATTAGAAATAATAATTAATATAAATTAATGATTATTTATACTATTATATTACTTTTCTAAACAAAAATAATAATAATAAAAACAAAAATATATATATATAAAATTAATAAATAAAACAAAGTAATAAAATTAAAAATCCAAGTCTATTTTTTTTTGAGTTTTCTATTGAATTTCGATCCTGTTAAACTGGATATTAATAAAATATATTACTATTTAATAAAAAATACATAGTAATATATTTTATTAATAACAAGTAATATTTTTAATAATTTGTTTTACTTTTAAATTTTTTGGAAAAGTAATATAATAATATATAATAGAAATAATAATTAATATAAATTAATAATAATTAATATAAATTAATAATAATAATAATATATATATATATATATATATATATATATATATATATATATATATATATATATATATATATATATATATATATATATATATATATATATATATATATATATATATATATATATATATATATATATATATATATAATAAATTAATATCCAGTAATAATGTTTATTTATAATTTTTTTAACTTTATTTGATTTTTTTTAGAAAAGTAATATAATAATAGAAATCAAAATTAATATAAATTAATAATTATTTCTATTATTATATTACTTTTCTAAAATATATAAAAAACTATAAAATAATAATATTATAAAAAAACAAAACAAAATAATAAAATAAAAAGTCTATTTTTTGGAGTTTTCTATTCAATTTCGATCCTGTTAAACTGGATATTAATAAAATATATTACTATTTAATAAAAAATACATAGTAATATATTTTATTAATAACAAGTAATATTTTTAATAATTTGTTTTACTTTTAAATTTTTTGGAAAAGTAATATAATAATATATAATAGAAATAATAATTAATATAAATTATATATATATATATATATATATATATATATATATATATATATATATATATATATATATATATATATATATATATATATATATATATATATATATATATATATATATATATATATATATATATAAAATAAATTAATATCCAGTAATAATGTTTATTTATAATTTTTTTAACTTTATTTGATTTTTTTTAGAAAAGTAATATAATAATAGAAATCAAAATTAATATAAATTAATAATTATTTCTATTATTATATTACTTTTCTAAAATATATAAAAAACTATAAAATAATAATATTATAAAAAAACAAAACAAAATAATAAAATAAAAAGTCTATTTTTTGGAGTTTTCTATTCAATTTCGATCCTGTTAAACTGGATATTAATAAAATATATTACTATTTAATAAAAAATACATAGTAATATATTTTATTAATAACAAGTAATATTTTTAATAATTTGTTTTACTTTTAAATTTTTTGGAAAAGTAATATAATAATATATAATAGAAATAATAATTAATATAAATTAATAATATATATATATATATATATATATATATATATATATATATATATATATATATATATATATATATATATATATATATATATATAATAAATTAATATCCAGTAATAATGTTTATTTATAATTTTTTTAACTTTATTTGATTTTTTTTAGAAAAGTAATATAATAATAGAAATCAAAATTAATATAAATTAATAATTATTTCTATTATTATATTACTTTTCTAAAATATATAAAAAACTATAAAATAATAATATTATAAAAAAACAAAACAAAATAATAAAATAAAAAGTCTATTTTTTGGAGTTTTCTATTCAATTTCGATCCAGTTAAAGTGGATAGTAATAAAATATATCATTATTTTTTTATTAATTTCTATTATTCTATAACTTTTGTAAAAAAATTAATAAAATAATAATAATTATAGCCAGTTAAAGTTTTAGTTTCATTTAAGGAGGTCTTGCGTGTGAAAACACCCTGAATCTGCATCACGTGTACAGTCTTTACGCAGATGTCACCTGTTTCTTCAAAGACTCACCCTGGTTTCATGAAGACACGTCCAAAGTGTATCTGAGCATGAAGATCGATATCAAGTACCTGTTTCAGGTAATCCTGTGAAAACATCCATTTCAAATCATCTTAATGATGCCGTGAACTCGGGCCAATTGCAAAAAACTGTGCTGTGTGACACATCAAGTTTTCTGATTGTAGAAATACAGTATTCTCTTGTGAGTGTACATCATTTGAAACAGATCTGTAATTATGTAAAGTACAAGGCACCTCATTTCTTTAGGTGTAAAACTCTTTGATGTGAAAATCTCAGTGAGAAACATCTCATCTGAAGGGGTCAGCGGGTCTTACTACCATCCAGCCACTAGATGTCAGTATAAAGCAGTGATTACTAATTCAAACTCAAAGTCTGCACATCATCTTCGGACGTGTTATGCTTTTCCATGCATCTTCCTAACAGTGCAGTTTTTCCTTTTACAAGGACATTCCTGCATTTGGAACATCATCAAACCAAATATTACAAAAACACCATTTAGCTGCTGATTTCGTCTTTACAAAGCTACCAACACAATAGATCGAATGTAAAAGGTCTTGTACCTTTTCCCCCATAGACACGCCCCCTGAGGTGATGATGACGTCGGCACGGCTGATTCCCTCATTCAGAGCATTCAACAGGTCATCAGGGCTGTGGGACAGCAGGATAACAGTTACCATTACAAATGACACGTCAAACTAAATTTCCTCTGTTGCTTTAAAATATGGCAATACCATCCACTCTGTGCCATCATGTCTCTGGACAGAAGCTGTGGCGGTTCACTGACACTAATGTGAAACCAGACTTCATTCAAGGATTCAATGGAAAGCATTACACTGTCTGATCGTTCCCTATCCCCTATATAGTGCCCTATCCCCTATATAGTGCACTGTCTGATCGTTCCCTATTCCCCTATATAGTGCCCTATCCCCTATATAGAGCACTGTCTGATCGTTCCCTATCCCCTATATAGTGCCCTATCCCCTATATAGTACACTGTCTGATCGTTCCCTATCCCCTATATAGTCCACTGTCTGATCGTCCCCTATATAGTGCACTGTCTGATCGTCCCCTATCCCCTATATAATGCATTGTCTGATCGTTTCCTATCCCCTATATAGTGCACTGTCTGATGATCACCTATTCCCTATATAGTGCATTGTCTGATCGTTCCCTATCCCCTATATAGTGCATTGTCTGATCGTTCCCTATCCCCTATATAGTGCACTGTCTGAACGTTCCCTATCCCCTATATAGTGCACTGTCTGATCGTTCCCTATCCCCTATATAGTGCACTGTCTGATCGTTCCCTATCCCCTATATAGTGCACTGTCTAATTGTTCCCTATCCCCTATATAGTGCACTGTCTGATCGTTCCCTATCCCCTATATAGTGCACTGTCTAATTATTCCCTATCCCCTATGTAGTGCACTGTCTGATCGTTCCCTATCCCCTATATAGTGCACTGTCTAATTATTCCCAATCCCCTATATAGTGCACTGTCTGATCGTTCCTTATCCCCTATAAAGTGCAGTCTAATTATTCCCAATCCCCTATACAGTGCACTGTCTGATCGTTCCCTATCCCCTATATAGCGCACTGTCTGACCGTTCCCTATCCCCTATATAGTGCAGTCTAATTATTCCCTATCCCCTATATAGTGCACTGTCTGATCGTTCCCTATCCCCTATATAGCGCACTGTCTGATCGTTCCCTATCCCCTATATAGTGCACTGTCTAATTATTCCCTATCCCCTATGTAGTGCACTGTCTGATCGTTCCCTATCCCCTATATAGTGCACTGTCTAATTATTCCCAATCCCCTATATAGTGCACTGTCTGATCGTTCCTTATCCCCTATAAAGTGCAGTCTAATTATTCCCAATCCCCTATACAGTGCACTGTCTGATCGTTCCCTATCCCCTATATAGCGCACTGTCTGACCGTTCCCTATCCCCTATATAGTGCAGTCTAATTATTCCCTATCCCCTATATAGCGCACGGTCTGACCGTTCCCTATCCCCTATATAGCGCACTGTCTGACCGTTCCCTATCCCCTATATAGTGTACTGTCTGATCGTTAACTATCCCCTGATCGTTCCCTATCCCCTATATAGTGCACTGTCTAATTGTTCCCTATCCCCTATATAGTGCACTGTCTGATCGTTCCCTATCCCCTATATAGTGCACTGTCTGATCATTCCCTATCCCCTATATAGTGCACTGTCTAATTGTTCCCTATCCCCTATATAGTGCACTGTCTAATTGTTCCCTATCCCCTATATAGTGGACTGTCTGATCATTCCCTATCCCCTATATAGTGCACTGTCTGATCATTCCCTATCCCCTATATAGTGCACTGTCTAATTGTTCCCTATCCCCTATATAGTGCACTGTCTAATTGTTCCCTATCCCCTATATAGTGGACTGTCTGATCATTCCCTATCCCATATATAGTGCACTGTCTGATCGTTCCCTATCCCCTATATAGTGCACTGTCTGATCGTTCCCTATCCCCTATATAGTGCACTGTCTAATTGTTCCCTATCCCCTATATAGTGCACTGTCTGATCGTTCCCTATCCCCTATATAGTATAGTCTAGGGTGAAAGACGCTCACTTGTCTCCGACGATGCCCAGGTTGATGGTGGGGTATCCGTGCTCCTGAATGGTGGCCAGCAGTGTAGAGCGATTCGAGTCTCTGATCTTCCCGGGATGTAAATCGTCCTCTGGGTTCAGCAGCTGAAAAGACAGTTTACTGCTTAGTAAGTAAGTGATAAAGGCCCGTTCACACCAAGAACTATAACTATAACTAAATTAGCATTCACACCACGTTTGGTTTATTTTAAGCACATGCTGCAGTTTTGTCGTCTGTCGCTTTAAATGCTCAAGCTCAAGGACTTCAGCTAAAGTCCCCATTTGATCTCATTGATGCTGACTAAGAAACACAGGAGATATAAAGAGCCGTGTGTGTAATGTCACCTCGTTTCCTGTAGACATCACAGCCACGACGGGAAACTTCTGCACTTCCACCTCCGTGACGCCCACTGTGGCCAGCAGACCGATTTCAGACGGGCCCATGTGAGTGCCTTTGGCCAACACGCATTCGCCACGCTTAATGTCATGACCGATGGGCCTGCAGAAGACGGGACAGACTCTTTCAGACACGCGTGAGACACACAGAGCCAGGCTGAGAGACGCTCACAGGCGCTCACCTGATGTCTTGACCTGGACGAGCTTGAACCAGAATCCGCACCTCCAGCTCTTCTGTGCCCTGAGGAATCAACATAGACGGGAACAGTGTTATTTGACTATCATTGAGGTACATTTGTAGTTTTTAATCATATTTGGAATTCGATTTTATTTTAATATTCCGTTAAAGGGTTAGTTCACCCAAAAATTTTTGAAATTAATGAAAATTCTGTCATTAATTACTTACCCTCATGTCGTTCGACACCCGTCAGACCTCCGTTCATCTTCGGAACAGAAATGAAGATATTTTAGTGTAAATCTGATGGCTCTGAAAGGCCTCCATTGGCTCAATGGCACTTTACACTCTCAAGACCCTTAAAAGGCACTAAAGACGTCGTTACAAAGTCCATCTCACTACAGTGGTTCTAAAATAAATGTATGAATCGGCCACAATAGTTTTTGTGCGCAAAAAAACCCTAAATAACGACTTACATAGTGATGACGATTTCAAAACACGGCATCATGAAGCTTCGAAGCGTTATGAATCAGCGAGTCGATTCAGTGGTTTGAATCGCCAAATTTCAGCAGTTTGACACGCGATCCGAATCATCATTCGACTCACTGATTCATAACGCTTCGAAGCTTCATGATGCCGTGTTTTGAAATCGTCATCACTATGTAAGTCGTTATTTAGGGTTTTTTTGCGCACAAAAACTATTGTGGCCGATTCATACATTTATTGTAGAACCACTGTAGTGAGATGGACTTTGTAACGACGTCTTTAGTGCCTTTTAAGGGTCTTGAGAGTGTAAAGTGCCATTGAGCCAATGGAGGCCTTTCAGAGCCATCAGATTACAACTAAAATATCTTCATTTCTGTTCCGAAGATGAACGGAGGTCTGACGGGTGTCCAACGACATGAGGGTAAGTAATTAATGACAGAATTTTCATTTTTGGGTGAACTAACCCTTTAAAGTTTTAGTAATTTTGTTATGTGTGTGTGTGTGTGTTTATTTATTTTGATATCTATAGTTGTGACAAGCAGGGCGGGCGAGAGCCGTGAGAGAGCGGTGCGAGGCCGGTGCAGGATTGTGTCACATTGGTCTCAAATCCTCTCTCGGAGGAGCTCAAGAGTATAAACGGAGGAGCAACGACAGTGAAGGACGAGAGAGGACCAGGCCTGGACTTAATGTTGTTTTGTTTACGCTTTAGTATGTGTGTGTGCGGCAGTCGTCCCTGAGGAGGCTGTCGTTTTTAGTTTAGTTGATTTATTTATTAAAGTGTTAAACATTCACCGGTTCCCGCCTCTTCTTCCCATATGAGTTAATTTCGTTGACGAATAATTTTCGTCATAATTTTAGTCAACAACCTTTTTTCACTGACGAAAACAGGACGATAACTAAATAAAAACTAGTGTTGGATGACAAAAACTATGACGAAAATCAACTGTCATTTTCATCAACAAATAAAAACGAGATGAAAATGTTAGTGAGGGTCGATTAGGGAAGAGATCCAGTCAGAACTGATCTCCTGTGTAACAGATGCTGATCTAACCTCTGGAAAACACGGCTCATCCCCAAACCAGCGCTCCAGAGCAGCTCAATCAATCAATAACACACATTTATGCCAGGCAATGGTTTATGAACTAATGCTGATGAATAATGACAATGTTTACTTTACGATGTTTACATAGTTATATGTTTTAGACGGTTGTAACAATGCATATTTTATCTCCTGAACTTGAATGAGCTCCTGCAACTGCAATAGAGGCACAGACATTTCAAAATAAGAGTCAATGTGTTTTTCAAACTTGTTTATAATTAAAAGTCACGCATTATATATTCGTTTTTGGTTACACAATAAACTGTATTTAATTGATGAAATTTAAATTTATAGTCAGGAGGAAAGACCAGTATTTGACACGTATTCAATAAAGTATCAGGGTTGTAATAGTTCACTAAAACCATTTAAAAAAACTTCATTACTTGAAATTAAATAAATGTTAACTGAAATTAAAAAAATAAATACACTTATTTGAAGCTTTAGCTTAACCTGATATGGCCTGCTAACTAAAACAGAAATACAAAGTTAAAAAACTATATAGATGTTTTTAAAAAACAAACAAAAAAGTGAATTGAGCTCTTTCGTGTATTTTTAATGTCAAAAACAAAATGATGTCAAAATGTCAGTTCAGGTGACAGTCGGTTATGTAATGCTTAAATGCTTAATGTATTACAATTTAACTAAACTGACTAAACTACTGTAGATTTAGTCGCCTAAAACTAGACTAAAACTAAAAACAATTCAGGTGACTAAAATATGACTAAAAGTCAAAAGTCAAAAGTCTATAACTAAAACAATCAAAATTTGCTGTCAAAATTAACACTGCATATGAACAAACCTCATAACAATAGTCTTTATTAATTTTTGTGAAATGGAAACTTTTTTGTATATTTTATTTTATTTAAGATAATGTTTATTTTAAAAATAAAAGCAACAAAATGGTTTTAGTTTCAGTAAAAATAACCCTGGAAAACACAAATAACGTCAGACATCGTTTACACTCATCTTCTTCTTAATAATAATAATAATTAATTACATTTATATAGCGCTTTTCTAGGCACTCACTCAGAGCGCTTTTACATAGAAGGGGGGAATCTCCTCAACCACCACCAATGTGCAGCACCACCTGGATGATGCGACGGCGACGTTTTGGGGGTAAAATATGTGTTTTTTTGCCTGCTAAAATTCGCATTCCTGGGTCTAAATATCACATAATTAAGGTTGCTTCAACCAGCGGACATGGAAAAACAGCCTGCGGGAAAACCGCGGACTTGGCAACACTGTGTGTGCAGTTGAGTTCTGTTGACATTTGACAACTAATGTTATGCGTCGCTCTGTTGCTCTGATTGGTTGTAGGTCTATCCAATTGAGGTCTTTCCTGGTTCGGTTGAAACACGCCCCATAATCACAGCCCAATGGAGCAGGAGCAGACTCATATTCTGACTAGAATTGAGTATAACAACGCTCCTAATGTTGGTCTGCTTAACAACTAATGTTGGTCTGCTTGGCCAATTAATTGCCAAAATTGCCAAAATTCAAATAATTTAGTTAGATTTTGAGTTGAAAATATATGTATTTAATTTCAGCAAATTTTGTGTACAAATGTTTTTTTTATATAAAAATATGAAAATAAAATATATTTAATACCTGCATATATACATTTACATTTATGTAATATTATATATTATATAATATAAATTCATAAACTTAAATGAACACAATAACCTTCGGAAGATTTATTTTACTCTGTAATTAAATTCAGTACGGATGCATTAAATTGATCAAAAGTGACATTTATAATGTTACAAAAGCTTTATATTTCAGATGAACGCTGCTCTTTTGAACTTTCTCATCAGAGAATCAAAAATATGAAGCAGCACAACTGTTTTCAACACTGATTATAATCATAAATGCTTCTTGAGCAGTAAATCCTCATATGAGAAATGATTTGTGAAGGGTCATGTGACACTGAAGACTGGAGTAATGATGCTGAAAATTATCACTGGATATAAAATGACACTTTACTATATATTCACATAGAAAACACTTGTTTTAAATTGTAATACTATTTCTTAATTTTTCTGTATTTTCGATCAAATAAATGCAGTCTTGCAGCAGAAGAGACTTCTTTCAAACATTAAAAAATCTTCCCGACCCCAAACTTTGAAAGGTAGTGTATATCCATAATTTAAAATGATTAAATGATGCATTATGGCGGTTTATAAAAGAACTCACGTCTTCAGACTCTCTCAGGAGTTCAGTGTCTTCTACTTGAACCACAGCATCTGCTCCGCATGGAATAGGAGCGCCTGTCGTCACCCGCATCACCTGACCCGGCATCACGGTGTGTGTGGGCTGGACACACACGGTACAGCAGTTCATAGGGATCACTTTCCTCACATTTGAAGGTGAATTTCTCAAATGGTATCTTACTTTTGACACGTTTTCTCACCTGCTCTCCGGCCTGAGACTCGCCGATAATAAATCTGTCACCAGGACCATCAGCCGCTGTCAGGACAGAGACAACACCGTACACTCTTAGAGGAAAAGCTGCTATATGGAAACTTAAACGGTTACTTCACCCAAAAAGGAAAATTCTGTCATTAATTACTCACCCTCATGTCCTTCCAAACCCCTCAGAACACAAATGAGGATCAAATCTGAGAGATTTCTGTCCCTCCATTGACAGCAACGCAACTACCACTGACGCTTCATAACGTTCATAAAGAGATCATAAACTAATCCATATGAATTGAGCGGTTTAGTCCAAATTTTCTGAAGACACTCGATCACTTTATGTGATGAACAGATTGAATTTAGGCTTTTATTCACATTTTAACATTCATCAACTTACACATCAGTTGTAAACGGAAACTCAATCATTTTCACTTGACGTGCAAGAACCAATGAGGTTCATTCTCGTGTTACGCATCACATTTGAGCTTCAGCAAGAACCAATGAGGTTCATTCCCGTGTTATGCACAACGTTTGAGCTTCAGCAAGAACCAATGAGATTAATTCTTGTGTTACGCATCTCATTTGAGCTTCAGCAAGAACCAATGAGATTCATTCTTGTGTTACACATCACGTTTGAGCTTCAAAAAGAACCAATGAGGTTCATTCTCATGTTACGCATCACATTTGAGCTTCAAAAAGAACCAATGAGGTTCATTCTTGTGTTACGCATCAGATTTGAGCTTCAAAAAGAACCAATGAGGTTCATTCTTGTGTTACGCATCACGTTTGAGCTTCAAAAAGAACCAATGAGGTTCATTCTTGTGTTACGCATAACATTTGAGCTTCAAAAAGAACCAATGAGGTTCATTCTTGTGTTACGCATCACATTTGAACTTCAAAAAGAACCAATGAGGTTCATTCTCGTGTTACGCATCACATTTGAGCTTCAAAAAGAACCAATGAGGTTAATTCTCATGTTACGCATCACGTTTGAGCTTCTGCAAGAACCAATGAGATTCATTCTTGTGTTACGCATCACGTTTGAGCTTCTGCAAGAACCAATGAGGTTCATTCTTGTGTTACGCATCACGTTTGAGCTTCAAAAAGAACCAATGAGGTTCATTCTTGTGTTACGCATCACGTTTGAGCTTCTGCAAGAACCAATGAGGTTCATTCTTGTGTTACGCATCACGTTTGAGCTTCAAAAAGAACCAATGAGGTTCATTCTTGTGTTACGCATCACGTTTGAGCTTCAAAAAGAACCAATGAGGTTCATTCTTGTGTTACACATCACGTTTGAGCTTCAAAAAGAACCAATGAGGTTCATTCTTGTGTTACGCATCACGTTTGAGCTTCAAAAAGAACCAATGAGGTTCATTCTTGTGTTACGCATCACGTTTGAGCTTCAGCAAGAACCAATGAGGTTCATTCTCGTGTTGCGCATCACGTTTGAGCTTCTGCGGGAACCAATGAGGTTCATTCTTGTGTTGCGCATCACATTTAAGCTTCAGCAAGAACCAATGAGGTTTATTCTCGTGTTGCGCATAACATTTAAGCTTAAGCAAGAACCAATGAGATTATTTATCGTGTCACGCATCACATTTGAGCTTCAACAAGAACCAATGAGGTTCATTCTCGTGTTACGCAGTTCTCATGAGCTCATAAATATCCAATTAACCCAAATGCTTAAGTCTACGCTAAGTCCTTGTTATGACATTTTTAAGAGGGAAAATCCCATCCAGCTCAAAGACCATAAGAAATGAATTAAGCATTTGACATTCTTCCCCTGAGAGACGTTTGAAGCGCCGCTCTCGAGCAGACGTGAGTAATGCTTTCGATGTGCAGTCCTGACGCGAGCACTAGCGCGTGAGTTAACCAGGTCTGTCAGACCGCCGGTTAGCTGTTCACTCATCCAGTCATGTGGGTTCTCACCTCTTACAGCGTAGC
>NC_137105.1:4725730-4753230 GCF_949357685.1 Gobio gobio
TTTGTCAACAGCGTCAACCTCCCGCAGTTTCTCTTGAAGCCAATACGGAAGTGACTTAAACTGCAATTCATCGACTGTCCACTAGAGACAGACTCCAGAAGGAGCAGAATCTCATTGAGCTCATGTTAAAATGCCCAACTTTACAGCAGAAGAACACATGTTTACAGTCTGGGACACATTGTGCTTTTGGTCTATACGGCTAATTTTGCCCTTCATGACGACTGTGAGGGGGTGAATTTATTTATAACTCATTCGTTTACATTATATAAAGCATTAAAGTTCTGCATAAATAAGGGAGTGGCCACTTTGAGTGACAGGTGGATTGCCGTTTGTCTGCTGTCTGTTAGTCATCGCATCACCTCAGCTCCGCCCACGTCCCGCCTTTTTGCCCATTTTCTGTTATCTGGGAGTGAAGCGCAATGACGCGCTGCCAAGATGGCGACGGCCAGCTCGACGCAACTTTACGCTTCAAAACTGCTCTTCAGAATCCTATGGGTGACGTCATGGACACTTAATCCATATTTTTTTACAGTCTATGGTATGAACACTCAATACGTGCCGAAAAACGTCTCAAAAAATGCAGCGTCAAAACAAAAAAACAAACCCAAGGTTGTTTTTTTATTTTTTATTACGCTTTTACGCCTGCCGTTTCGCACGTTGGTGTGTACCAGAGACTGTAAAAAATATGGATGTAGTGTCCGTGACGTCACCCATAGGAAGTGTAAAGTCGGGTCGAGCTGGCCGTCGCCATCTTGTCAGCGTTTCACTCCCGGATAACAGAAAATGGGCAAAGAGGCGGGACGTGGGCGGAGCTGAGGTGATGTGATGACTAACAGACAGCAGACAAACGACAATCCACCTGTCACTCAAAGTGGCCACGCCCTTAATTATGCAGAACTTTAAGGCTTTATATAATGTAAACGAATGAGTTATAAATAAATTCACCCCCTCACAGTCGTCATGAAGGGCAAAATTAGCCGTATAGACCAAAAGCACAATGTGTCCCAGACTGTAAACATGTGTTCTTCTGCTGTAAAGTTGGGCATTTTAACATGAGCTCAATGAGATTCTGCTCCTTCTGGAGTCTGTCTCTAGTGGCCAGTCCATGAACTGCAGTTTAAGTCACTTCCGTATTGGCTTCAAGAGAAACTGCGGGACGTTGCCGCTTGGTGTGCACACTCACATTGCCGCCCTTTGTTCAGTCATGAGACGTTAAACGTCGGCGATAAACACGTGCGAATATCGTCCCGTGTGAACAGGCCTTTAGATCCCAGATTTTCAAATAGTATTGCAGCCAAATATTATCCTATCCTAACAAACCATACACTCTAAAAAAAAAAAGGTTTTATATGGCACCAAAAATGGTTCTTGGCTCGTAATCATAGGAGAACCTTTTAAAGTGCTATATAGCACCAATTTTGGTGCTTCAGTGGTTCTTCAGAGGTACACTCTAAAAAAAAAGGCTCGTAATCATAGGGGAACCTTTTTTAGTGCTATATAGCACCAATTTTGGTGCTTCAGTGGTTCTTCAGCGGTTCTTCAGAGGTGCTATATAGCACCTTAGTCAAAGAACCGGTGAAGAACCTCTGAAGAACCGCTGAAGAACCTCTGAAGAACCGCCGAAGAACCACTGAAGCACCAAAATTGGTGCTATATAGCACTAAAAAAGGTTCCCCTATGATTACGAGCCAAGAACCATTTTTGGTGCAATATAGAACCTTTTTTTTTTTAGAGTGTACTATATAGCACCTCAGTCAAAGAACTGGTGAAGAACCTCTGAAGAACCACTGAAGCACCAAAATTAAAAAGGTTATCCTATGATTACGAGCTAAGAACCATTTTTGGTGCCATATAGAACCCTTTTTTTTAGAGTGCACATCAATGGAAAGCTTACTTATTTATTACTCAATTAAAAAAAAAAAGAAGACCCTTATGACTGGTTTTGTTGTCCAGGGTCACACATTGAACCTTTTTGGCATAAAGCGTTCTTTAAAATTGAGTCAAGACCCCTAGAGTTCTATATATAGAACCCTATAGAAGTGTCTTATTTCCTTTCTCCTTTCATTCATACTTTCTTCTCTTTTAAAAACGTCATCGTCTCTGTAACCTCTGTAACATTTGTTGCGTGGCTCTTCTGGTTCCTGGCGTTTGTGATGACTGTACTTGTGAAAACCACCCTATAATCAGCGGTAGGAAAGATCTAATAGACTGTCTAGTGCTCTACAGCGTGAAAGAGAGAGGATGAGAGAGTGATATATGTCCCTGCTGCCCGAGGAGAAGCGGACAACGTCTAGTGAAGAACGACTGAAGAGCCAAAGGAGGAGAGGAAGACAGTTACGAGAGCGCAAGACCCAGAGCGCCACACAGCTCATGAAACATGTGAGAGAGACGCACAGAACAGCTGAAAGAGCAAAACGCAGGGGATCATAAATCAAACAAGATGATGATGTCAGCAAAACCCCCAAAACACAATCGCTTCTGATAAAAAAAGGTGAGCAAACAAACAGAAATGCTCAAGGGTTCCAGTAATCGGACTCGTTGTTTGTGGCAGGTTCAGGAATAAGCACTTTTCAGGCTGAAATCAACATTATGCTACTAACATTGTGGCTTTTCATGCTGTATTAAAGGGCTAGTTCACCCAAAAATGAAATTTCTGTCATTAATTCCTCACCCTCATGTCGTTCCAACCCCGTAAGACCTTCATCTTCAGAACACAAATGAGGATATTTTTGATGAAATCCGAGAGCTTTCTGTCCCTCCATAGACAGCAATGTAATGAACACTTTCAAGACCCAGAAAGGTAGTAAAGACGTCATTAAAATAGTCCATGTGACTCCAGTGGTTCAATCTTCATGTTATGAAGTGATGAGGATAGTTTTTGTGCGCCAAAAATCCCTAAAATAGCGACGTTTCCCATTGGTATTAATCTGGTTCGAAGTAAACAAGTGGGACTTTATGCATTTCCATTGTAGTTTATGCGCACGTTTTCGTATCGGATAGAAAATGTATCCAACTGAAACGAGTGCATACGTTTTTTATGCGCATTTATAGAATTCATGCGCATCTTGGCGTTTACATTAAGCATTTTTTGATGCGATATCCCAAAATGCGCATAAAATAGGTGGATGGAAACATGGCTTATTGTACATTCAACAGTCGACAGTCATTCAAGCTGTCCAAATTAGTGATAGACCGATATATCGGGCCGATATTTGCGATTTTTACGTGTATCGCATCGGTCGATACAAGGCTGCTGCGTTGGCCGATATTTTTTTCCCTGCATTATTTACAGACAGGCGTCCACAGGGCAGCTCTCACCGTCTTCAAACTGTCTCGCTCTCCCTCTCTCGCGCATATTAATCAAAATCAATTGAGAATTGACACGATGGTAAAAGGTTGAAAGACTGAAGTTTCACGTGGAGCATTGGGAGATTTTTTCCTGAATTACCGCTGGTGTTGCTCTACAATAGATTAAGTGCACCTACACTCTAAAAAATGCCTGGTTAAAAATAACCCAAGTTGGGTTGAAAATGGACTAACCCAGCAATTGGGTTGTTTTAAGCAAACTTTTAACCCAGCATTTTTTTAGAGTGCAACCATTAAATGACTAGGTTGTACATAGTTTTAAAATTAAGTATAGTACAGTCAGTGTGCACTTTATTATGATGCTTGCTTGTTGATACTGTGTGCAAATAGTGTCATTATTTTATTTATGCTTAAATATTTATTTTCAGAATTTATTTTCACCACTGAACTCTTTTTTTCCCCTTGTTCTACATCACCGGTTTTTAACTATTTGTTAAATATTGTATTTTTTTAGTTCAATAAATGTTCCCTTTTTAAATTGTAAATTTTAAATTGTTATCATCATGATCATTGTGTCATTTTTATGATGTAAATTGAGGGAGCAAAAGCAGTATCGGCTCCAAATATCGGCTCAAGAAAATCGGCAGCCCGTATCGGTCATCGGCTAAGGCTGATGAAAAAAAATCGGTATCGGCACTAAAAAAATCCATATCGGTCGATCCCTAGTCCAAATTTGCTAACGATGTGGGAACACAACCTCAACAAACTTTCAAAAGGGAGAAACAACAGTACCTTTACCCTCCACGGTAGTTGGTTGGGAGGATGACGTGAAGAAGTGACTTTGTATCACGTACGTTAGCATTTTTAGCTATTTTCTAGATTCAGTAGCCTGTGGTGGTAAAGCGATGAGCATTTTGAAAAGCTCAGAGGCGTATCAGTATCTGTCGGAAAAGTGTATCTAAAAGCGGACATTGAGCTGAGCCTGAGCCTACACGTATCCCATCACGAGGCATGGGTGCTAGCATCCGTGACAGGTGAAGTACAGACAGCGGGTTGTTCATGTATTAGGGCCAGTGCCCGGTTGCATAAAGCACCTTAAGTTTTTCCCTCAAGTATGATACTTAAGGGGCAATTTCCCCTTACCTAAGAGAATAACTTAAGGGTGTTGCATATAATCTCTTAAACGGAAAAGCAAGCGTTTGAAGCGAAATTGCACTTTTCGCTTTTTGAAGCGAAATTGCGTCCTTTTGTGCTTTTCATAGTGGTTGTGTGCGGCCGTGAAATTGAAAAATACTACTGTTATTGTGTCACGAAATGTAGTTTTAAGAGTTTTTCAGTCAAGAATGTAGTTGTTTAAAGCTCAAATCTGTGGTTTATTTGTAAAGATAGCGCCCAAATAAAAATGTTGTGAGATCCCGGCGATCACCGGGAGCTCGCGCTCATGTAACCCGCCTGGAACAGCCTTACCTCGGCTAGTCCTCATGTCTTTTGCTGCTGGTAAACGAGAAATGTTTAAATTCACAATCTATAGCTTCGGTTCTATTATATGAAACATATAAGTTAAAAGACATTAATGACTTGTTATAACGTCAAACGACTTCTTTAATTATGTGAGTTTTTCTTCATCTCATTCAGAAATGTACGTATGACTGCAAGTGTTCAGTGTCACAGTGGTTGCGATGTGTGACGGTCAAATCGGTATTCTTGCAACAATTTTTCATCGCTAAGATGGTCCAAAGGGTTCTCCCTATCCCTAAAAATGATTCTTGGCACATAATGATCTTCAGCTGGTTCCATAAATTCAGCCATGTTATTTTTGTCCGCGTAACTCTTAAGGTTCGATTTCCAAACCTTAAGTTATACTTAGGGAAATGACTGTTAAGGGGTTTTATGCAACACTTAACGCTTTTTAAGGGATTACTTAAGTGAAAAAACAGCATTTAAGGGGAATTCTAAGTGTTTAGGACGTTTCACTTAAAGAAACCCTTAAGTAACACTTAAGGGTTTTTTTCTGCAACACCCTTTGGTTTAAGGGAAACATAAGGGCGAACTTAAGGAAAGATTACACTTAAGGTGCTTTATGCAACCGGGCACAGGACACTGTTGTAGTCATGCAGCAGCACTTTTGTGGAAGGTCAGTAAAGTAAGGACAATTAAAGACACAGAAATTGTATTGTTTATTGTATTTTGATATTATTAATTAACTAATAAATGTACTAAACAAAAATGTTTATTGTGTGTGATTCATGTTGCAAATGTTGCTTCACAGTAACCTTCACTTAACCCTTGTGGCACCATCTGATAAAAAAAATATTAAAAATGATCATTTTGAAACCTTGCCAATGATCCGAAAAACAATTAGCCTCCTCTTTTCTGGCTATCACCAGACCAAGCTCAATTTAAGATTGAACATTGGTCTGGGGAGTCTGCTCTGTATTTTCTACTGCACAAGAGGCGTGATAAACCAGCATAATTCAAATGACTCTGTACGCAATTGGATAGTCCTTCAACCAATCAGACCACAAGAGGCGTGATCAACGGGCAACGACCCATCGATTCTCTATCCGTCTTCGTGTTAAACCCGCCAATAGCGCGCCAGGTGGATAAGCTAGTCTGTGATTGGTTCCCGCAAAAGTGTAACAGAAGCAGTAGAAATTAATTTTTTACAGTAGAACCCCCCGGAAACAGGTGGATAGAAGAATTTCTTCTCGTCTGTGCCAGTCTCCGATGCTGTTCACGTTGTAAATACACTGCAAAGCTTCCGAGTTCTACAGCAGAACGGCGGCTCGCTTGTCTGGCTGTCAGCAGACCAAGCTCAATCTTTTAAGATTGAACTTTAGTCTGGGGAAGTCTGCTCTGTATTTTCTACTGCACAAGAGACGTGTGATGAACGGGCATAATTCAAATGACTCTGTACGCAATTGGATAGCTTTCCTGTAGCTGAAACAGTAGAGTGTGACGCTAGCAGCGCCAAGATCATGGGTTCGATTCCCAGGGAAAGCAAGAACTGGCAAAATGTAAAATGTGTACCTTGAATACAATGGAAGTCGCTTTGGATAAAAGCGTCTGCCAAATGCATAAATGTAAATGTAAATGGATAGTCATTCTAATCCATTTAGCAAACAGACCAACAATCGATCGCTTCTCTATCCGTCATTGTGTTAAATCCGCTAATAGCGCGCCAGGTGGATAACCTGGTTTGTAATTGGTTCCCAGAAGCAGGATAGAAATAAGTACGGGTTTCCAGCCTTTGAGCTGCAGATGGAATCAAATTGCCGGCAGATCTGGCTGGGTTTACCCAGTCTAGCGGCTCGCCATTCTGAACAGCCAATCAGAGTTCTCTCTCTTACTGACGGCCCGACACCGATTCTACATGTTGAATCGGCCAAAAAAAAAAAAAAAAAAAAAAAAAAAAAAAAAACAGACGGTGTCCGACTAGAGACAATGTTGGACAAACTAAGTCCAATGCTCAAAACCGGCGTTCTGGTGTAGAACTCGGAAGCTTTGCACTGCATTTACTACATCAACAGCGTCGGAGACTGGCACAGACGAGAATAAAGTTTTTTTTGCACACAAAAAGTATTCTCGTCGCTTTATAATATTAAGATTGAACAACTGGAGTCACATGGACTATTTCAACAATGTCTTTACTGCCTTTCTGGACCTTGAAAGTGGAGGGCTCAGAGCGTTCTCGGATTTCATCAAAAATATCTTCACTTGTGTTCAGAAGATGAACAGTCTTACGGGTTTGGAACGACATGAGGTTGAGGAATGAATGACAGAATTGTCATTTTTTGGTGAACTAGCCGTTTAACTTTTATGGTGATTTTAACAGTATCCATTAACTATCAACGAGCAATACATGTCATTGTTAGTTCATGCTAACGCATACAACTTTTGATTTCAATAATATATTAGTAAATGTTGGAATTAATATTAATATGTAAGATTAATACATGCTGCAGAAGTATTTGTCACTGTTAGTTCATGTAGTTGAACCCTATTGTAAAGTGTTACCCATGTATCATATATTCAGCAAAATAAGTGACACAAAGAAGTGGCGAGCAAAAGAAAAGAAGACAGAGAGAGAGAGATAGAGTTTGTCTGATGGTTCTGGGATAGTTACTCGAGAACTGAAGGTCCTATGGCCGCGGCGATCGTCTTTAAGCACCTCCAACCTACACTGGAGCTTACGGAGATAAAGTCATCAGTCCATCAGTTACAAGCAACAGAAGAAACAATCCAACTGATAACTGAGAGCGGCAGGCAGCTCAAAGATACAGACACACACTTAAAGTCACTTAAAGGGGTCGTATGATGCTATTTTAAAAGTTCCTTTTGTTGCTTATCGGGTGTGTGAGTATAGGTTAACATACTTTAATATTCACATACTGTACATTATTGCAGCTCCTCCATTCCCAGTCTGTCTGAAACGCTCTGGTTTCTACTAAGCCCCTCCTTCTGTAAAGCTCAGAGTGCTCTGATTGGCCAGACACCTCAAGAGTGTGTCGGAAATGCTTTGAAAATCAATGAGCTTTGTAACATTTCAGATATCATACGGATACACACTAAAGGAAAAGCATCATTCGGCCCCTTTAACTTTCAGGCATCAGAAGAACTAGACCAAAGGACGTTAATGAACATTTCATATAGAATTACATTTAAATTGCCAAGAATAATACACGTTAAAGTATAAACACACTCACAGACACCTGGGGCCTCATTTATAAAACTTTGCGTAGGATTTGCGTCAGAATTGGCGTACGGATGAAACATAGGACGTGCGTACGCACAGAAATATTCGGATTTATAAAACCGTGCGCACGCACATCCTACGCAGTTTTCCCTTAATAAATCACAATCAATTCTAAATGTAGCGCAGCTTTTGCGGCTTCATGTCACGCCCATAGTTGCCCATAAATAGTCCGTGAAACGCCCACAAGTTAATATTCATAGGTTGCGAAATCATGGCAAACACAGAGAGGAAATAAAAAAAAAAGTAACTTCACTCAATGTGAGGTAGAAGTTATCGTTGGCGAGGTTGAAAAGAGAAGAAAAGTGTTGTTTGGAGGGCACAGTGTGGGCATTACTAATGCCAAAAAGACACTTGAGTGGCAAAAGGTTGCAGACGCCGTAAATGCTGTAGCCTCACAACCTCGGACTATCGCCGAAATAAAAAAGAAATGGTCGGACATCAAAGTCGAGGCAAAAAAGCGTCTAGCGCTCCATCGCCAGAGTGTGTCCTCTTGCTGTCTGAAGATGCGTTCACTCCGAATCCTTCCATTCGCCACATCTTCTAGAGCACAAGATCAGCCTTTGTGCGTCATTGCGCATTGAGATGGGCATTTTATTTCCATCCATTTAATTGAATCTGACAAGCTACAGATGTCGGTTATAATCTTGGGAAATAGTTCCGTGCAAATGTAATGTCTTGCAGCTTTCTGAATGGTTGAGACATACGTCATTTTATCAAAAATAAAACTAAAGGCATATGCATGAATACCATGAACTTAGCTGATGAAGAAATTTTACTATGAAAACAACTTTCCCCAGTGGACAATTAATACATCTATCTATTTATCTATATATCTCCCTAATTATCTATCTATCTGTCTAATTGCATCTATCTGCTCCGCCAGACGGACACTTGACGAGAATATCAGTTTTGTACATTAGCTATTTCGTTGTTTACCATATTTATGAGGATGAATTGCAATGCATAACATGCCAATATTATTGCAGAACATATTTCACTTTTCTTTTTGCAAATATGTGTTAATTTGCATTTATGTTGCAATTTTCGTTTGATTTTGTTTGTTTTACACTGCAGATCGATCAAACGGGTGTTCGTGTAGGCTGTTCATTGTAAGACTTGCTTTGTGAAGTCTTAATGTTATTTATGAGAGGCATAGCCATTTCTTTTACACAACGGTCTACAGTTTCACACACTTTCACGTGTTTCTTCCATCTGCCGACGGTGTCGCCTTTTCTCATTTCACCCGTTTTTGTGCGTACGCCTGGGTCAGAGCTTGCGTGAAGGACCGCA
Source organism: Gobio gobio (assembly GCF_949357685.1). NCBI lineage: Eukaryota > Metazoa > Chordata > Actinopteri > Cypriniformes > Gobionidae > Gobio > Gobio gobio. The sequence continues at coordinate 4,735,083 of NC_137105.1, forward strand.
CATTTTCCCGTCAAGTTTGCTTTTTATAAATACCAATTATTGCGTAGAGAGCGGCGTACGCCTTCTTTTGTGCGTACGCAACGTTTATAAATGAGGCCCCTGAGCTTTAGGGAACTATATAGCTAGTCATACAAAAAAACACATGAAATTTTCATGCAACACCCATTTTAATTATTGCAATGCATTTCTGAGTGAAACTGAATATTAAATGAGAAGACAAAATAAGTTTTTATTATTAATAAATAATAAAAAAATTGTGCATGATTTACTTTTAAACAATTTTCACTCACACATTTGCTAGAATTTACAACTGTAATAGCACTGGGATATCGGTTTATTAAACTATTCCCTCATGAAATATCTAATTAATACTAGTAATTACATAATTTGTAAAGACATTTACAAGAAATTCGAAATACACGTATATTTTCTTGTGATGTCACATCTGATAAATCATCTTTCAGCTAATGTTGTTTTTGTATTATTGAATGATTCTGAGCAGGAACAATATATTTTTTTCTTAATCTTGATCATTTCATGACTTTAATCTATTTAAATAATAATGTCTGACACCTGTTTTGGTGAATGGAAGTGGCGTGAATAATATTCACAAAAAAGAAACATGACAATTTTGTAATTTTTGTTAATAACACTCTTAAAAATGAAGGTTCTCATTGGGATCGATAGTTCCATGAACAACCTTTAACATCCATGGATCATTTCCATTCCACAAAAGGTTCTTTAGATTATTCAAATGTTCTTCACACTAAGAAAAAATAGTTCTTTTACGAGCTGTTCAAGGATCTGAAAGGTTCTTTGAGAAAACAACAATGGTTCTTCAACGGCATTGCTGCAAAAAACTTTTGGAAGCTTTATTTTTAAGAGTATATGTAATAAAACTGGAGTGTGTGTGTTAGTTAGTATTAGTGATGGTTATAGAGATCCTACTGATGTCAGTTAGAAGATCAAACCATATGATGGAGCTTTACTGTCACCTAAATGAGACCGTGACGGGGTTGAAACAGGACAGGAGCTCGTCATTAACTTTAACTGTGAAGCTGAACTCAACACACTCCTAAAGTGCATCATGGGAAAGCACATTTACTCACAAGCAAGTGCTTTAATTCACATACACACACACACACACACACACACACACACACACACACACACACACACACACACACACACACACACACACACACACACACACACACACACACAGACACACACAGACACACACACACACACACACACAGACACACACACACACACACACACACACACACACACACACACACACACACACACACACTCACAACGTGTAATTTACTAGAGGTTCTGACAAAATGTTAATTGCTGCAGTCTATTTATAATGTTTAATTAATCTGAATTATTTAAACTCGGTTTGAGTGAATGATTCAATGACTCACTCATAACGACTTCACTTGTTTCATTACTGAATGAATCTGAGTTTTTGAATTAATCTGTTGAATGAATGATTCAATGACTCACTCGTTGTTTCATTACTGGATGAATCAGTGTTTTTGAATGAATCTCTTGAGTGAATGATTCAATGACTCACTCATAAAGACTTCACTTATTAAATTACGGAATGAATCAGTGTTTTGAACGAATCTCTTGAGTGAATGATTCAATGACTCACTCATTATGACGTCCCTTGTTTCATTACTGAATGAATCTGTTTTTGAATGAATCTGTTGAGTGAATGATTCAATTACTCATAAAGACTTCACTTGTTTCATTACTGAATGAATCTGCGTTGTTGAATGAATCTCTTGAGTGAATGATTCAATGACTCACTCGTGATGACGTCACTTGTTTCATTACTGAATGAATCTGTGTTTTTGAACGAATCTCTTGAGTGAATGATTCAATGACTCACTCATAAAGACTTCACTTGTTTCATTACTGGATGAATCAGTGTTTTTGAACGAATCTCTTGAGTGAATGATTCAATGACTCACTCATAAAGACTTCACTTGTTTCATTACTGGATGAATCAGTGTTTTTGAACGAATCTCTAGAGTGAATGATTCAATGACTCACTCATAATGACGTCACTTGTTTCATTACTGAATGAATCTGTGTTTTTGAACGAATCTGTTGAATTAATGATTCAAAGATTCACTCATAACTACTTCACTTGTTTCATTACTGGATGAATCAGTGTTTTTTAACAAATCTGTTGAGTGAATGATTCAATGACTCACTCATAAAGACTTCACTCGTGAAATTACTGGATGAATCAGCGTTTTTGAACAAATCTGTTGAGTGAATGATTCATTGACTCACTCATAAAGACTTCACTTATTAAATTACTGAATGAATCTACGTTTTTGAACAAATCTGTTGAGTGAATGATTCAATGACTCACTCATAAAGACTTGTTTCATCACTGGATGAATCTGCGTTTTTGAGCGAATCTACAGTAAATGATTCAATGACTCACTCATAAAGACTTCACTTGACAACACATGTCGCCACCTACTGGTGTAACGATGTAATTGATACAATCTTTATTTGAAGTGTCAAGTTACTTTCAAAAGATGATTTACTTTATTACACACTTTTTTAACTAATTGGATATGCATTGCCTAGTGTCCCAAAGCAGTCACTTCCAGTTCTATTTCATTAAGCATTCTGTCTCAGAAGGCTGCTATCTATGTAGGCAACTCACTAGGATTTGTAACACAACTTGTGAGTTTTGCAAAGCAGAACAGGGATGTTTTCTATTAGCAGGGACATTATCGATGGCTGCCGTTTATGTGTAGCTTAAGAGGAGCTTTCCTCTGCCATATTCTCAATACTGTTTTGAGGGAAGTAACACAAGTCTGACTAATATAGTGCTACAAACACACACACACACACACACACACACACACACGCACACACACACACACACACACACACACGCACACACACACTGCTGCAAACACACTGTTATATCCTCGACACAAACAACAACAAACATTAGTAAAACAAAAAATGAACAAATGGCAGTGAATGAGTGTGTCAGAGCAATATCATTTTGGGTGTTTTAAGTAAGTCCTTTTGAATAAAAAGTGTCTGCTAAAAGGTCATATAAAAGTGAAAATATTCATAATATAGCATATGGCCATCACTATTCTCTGTGCAAAAGGCTTCTCTTCATCTTAACACAACACGAATTTAGCTAAAGAAATATGCTTAAAGAAATGTTTGCTAACTTATGATGTCCTTTTTAGTTGTGTTTTGTGCAATAAGCCATTAAAAATAAGTTAATTTGGTACTCGCAAGCTGTTTGAGAGGCGGCTTTATGAGAGCGCCACTTACATAGATCAGTGGTGCGCGCGCTTTTGGTGTGAGCGCGAAACCTGTGTGAATGACTAGAATTATGCGCAATACAAACACTATTCAACCTGAGCGAATGAGACGAGTGAGTGACAGGAGGCGGGTGGAAGAGAGAGTGAGAACGCACAGCTGGTATCGGTATATCGATACTGCAAAAAAGGAGTATTGGAACCGTTTCAGATATTTCAGTATCGAATACATATCGAAAGATCTGCATTTTCAACAACAGTAATTTCAATAGCTAATAAAAATGTATAAATATGAATTTTATATTGATTGATAAATAACTAATTAATTAGTGAGTAGCCTACTAAATAAACCATCTCAGTACAGACTAAAAACATAGGCTTTTTAATCTGTTTTATAGAGTCGACTGAATGAAAACGGTGTTGTGCTATTCATTCTGTTATCGTAGCTAATTTATATGCACTGTAAAAAAGTTGCTGCCTTCAGTCAACTTCGATGTTTAAGTCATTTCAACTTAAAGGTGCAGTGTGTAAGTTTTAGCGGCATCTAGTGGTGAGGTTGTGAATTGCAACCGCCCAACGCTCACAGAGAAGCTACGGTGCAGTGTTAACTTTGTTTCACTGATGAAAACAAGACTATAACTAAATAAAAAACAGTTTTGGATGACAAAAACTATGATGAAAATCTACTGTCTTTTTCGTCAACAGATAAAAAACGAGGCGAAAATGTTAGGGTGGGACGATTCGGGAAGATATCCTGTCAGAACTGATAATAGATGCGTACATTTGTATTGTAACATTGAAATTAAATAAATGTTAATTGAAAAAAAAAAAAAAACGGAAACTTATTTGAAGCTTTAGCTTAACCTGATATACTAACTAAAACAGAAATACAACATTATAAAAACTATATAGATGTTTTTAAAAAACAAAGTGAATTGAGCTCTTTCGTGTATTTTTGCGCTTGAACGGTCAAAAATACAATTATGTCAAAATGTCAGTTTTGACATGTATTCAAGTAACAATCGGTTATGTAATGTTTAAATGCTCAATTAATGCATTACAATTTAACTAAACTAATTAGATTTTAGTCTACTAAATCTACTGTAGATTTAGTCGACTAAAACTAGATTAAAACTAAAAACAGTTCAGGTAAAATATACTAAAATATGACTAAAACTAAATGCCATTTTAGTCAAAAGACTATGACTATAACTAAACCAAAATTTGCTGTCAAAATTAACACTGCCACGGTGGCCGACACAGGACAAAGATGTCGTCGTCTGAGGGAGCAGAGAGTGACTAGCGCTCTGTAGAGAAGTTTGTCACTTTAGGGCTACAGTAGAAACATGACGATACAAAATGGCGGCTTCACTGTAAGGGGACCCGCGGTGTATGGAGATAGAAATGGCTCATTCTAAGGTAATAAAAACATAACGGTTCATTATGTAAGGTCTTTATACACCACTGAAAACATAGTTATGTGTATTATATTACATTTCTGTCAATAGATCCTAATAAATATAACACACTGCACCTTTAAATGACATTAAACTGACTAATTAAAAAATGAGTTTATTCTTACGTTATGAAATTGTTAAAGTAATGCATAACTTATTGATCATATAATTTTCTACAGTGTACAAAACAACAATTTTCACTAAGAAACTGCTAGTAAATTTTACAAACAACTGCAAAGAAACATCAAAATTAAGTTTGAAGTACTGAAATAGTAAAACATAATCTTTGTTATATTTAGTTTTTAGTAAGTGTTGTATTTTAGACGTATGAGGCTAAAGTTGTCTCGCATTCTGCCGGCAAGCTATGATTAAAGATGAGCTCTTTACCTGGTCCAAGGTAGAGTACCTTGACTTGAGTGTGATGACCTCATCCAGGTGTGCTCTGAACTCTCGCCGTGACGCCTGGAGGAAGCCACAGGATAGTCACTCACCCTAAACACACACACACTCCTACCTTTCCCCCACACACACAAACCTCTCCATATCCAACAAGCACAGATACAGAATCAATCCGCATTCTATCAAACACATTTTTTGAGCATGCTCTGCCACAAACACTGACACAAACACACTCACAGAGACACGAACTCTCTCCAACAGGACGCACAGTAATAAAAACACTGCAATGATGTGCACCGCTGCGATGGAAAATATGACCAGCTGAACGGAATGAAAACTCAGCCCCGTTACAACCAACTCAACTGATCTAATGCTGTAAATTGTGAGTGACAAATAGGAACAAACCAACAGAAAAGAAACCGTGGAGCAGGAGGAATCACTTCCGTGGTGAATGACACTCGCGTCAATCGCAAGCACTACAGTTGGGGAGTTAAAGGAACACTCCACTTTTTTTTGAAAATAGGCTCATTTTACAAGTCCCCTAGAGTTAAATAGTTGAGTTTTACCGTTTTTGAAACCAATCAGCCGATCTTTGTATCTGGCGGTAGCACTTTTAGCATAGCTTAGCATACATCATTGATTCTAAACAGTCCATTAGCATCTCATTCAAAAAATGACCAAAGACACTTTCAATATTTTTCCTATTCAAAACTTGACTCTTCTACAGTTACATCGTGTGCTAAGACCAACTGAAAATGAAAGGTTGCGATTTTCTACACCTATATGGCTAGGAACTACTTTCTCATTCCTGCGTAATAGTCGCGGATCTTCGCGGCCGTACCATGGCTGCAGCGGCGCAATGATTCGTTGGTATTCTGTGAAACATGGTGGTAATTACACCTTCGACTTACTATCACAGCCCTTTACAACACACAGAATCATGGCTAATCACACAGCTAAATCCACAACACAATTTGTCGGCTGCAAGCCTGAAACTTTCTCTGCAACTACGCAAACTTAGTGCCGTTCACATTGAAAGTTACCTAGCTGGGCTACTTTCAGGCGCTGTAAAAAGTAGTTCTTAGCCATATAGGTGTAGAAAATCGCAACCTTTCATTTTCAGTTGGTCTTAGCACACGATATAACTGTAGAAGAGTCAAGTTTTAAATAGGAAAAATATTGAAAGTGTCTTTGGTCATTTTTTGAATGAGATGCTAATGGACTGATCAGAATCAATGATGTATGCTAAGCTATGCTAAAAGTGCTACCGCCAGATACAAAGATCGGCTGAATGGATTCAAAAACGGTAAAACTCAACTATTTAACTCTAGGGGACTTGTAAAATGAGCCTATTTTAGGCTAAAGTGGAGTGTTCCTTTAAGCTATTCAGATTGAACCTTCGTACATTATGAACAACTAACAAAAATTAGTCAACTGCTGATGAATAAATGTATTTGTTACTGGAAAAAGACCATTTAAAATAGCTGAGCTACTGTCACTCTAATACAAATGTATAAAAATTAGGGCTGGGTATTGACGCAAATTTCACGATTCGATTCGATTTACATTCACAAGCTTTCAATTCAGATTCTATTCAATATCGATTATTGTGGATATCAGATACCTTAAGGAAAGAAAATCTGTCAGCTAATGAACTATACACGGGGTACGTTGCTGTAATATTGAATGTTAAAACTAAAGGTGCACTACGTAACTTTTCCGTCCGCTATAGGTCGCCTGTTCAAAACAAATGCAAGTTTGAGCGCAGAATCTTGGGACATGTGGTCTTCAGCTCACAGCCGGTGGGAAAGAATCGGGATAGGACTCGGGCAGAAATCATGTTGATGGATGTGATTATTAACGTTACTGTAGTGAAGCAGAGCAGGAGCGAGTGTTGTGGAGCTGAGGAACCGCTTGAGCGATTGTTAATGAGATGAACGCAACACACGCCTCACGAGCAGCGGGACTTTTATTATGCCAGAGTCGCCGGCGCCACTTCCTCTCCTCCGCTCATGAGTGTGAGGTAACGCAGCTCTGATGATCATATTACACACATCTGAGTGTGTTGATGGTGGGATGACGTTACTCTGTGTGTTCTCTCAGCGGCTGCTCTGACACTTGTTCACACTGCAGTGAGAGTAAAGCGTTTCTGCAAAATAAAACCGGAAACCGAGGGGAACGCAGATATGATGTCATCGACAGGCCACACCCTCACACGTCCCGGTTCCTCGGGTAAAATAGCAATTTTCTCACGATTTACAAATAGTTGGAAACATTTGGGATATTGTAAGTACTCGACTGAACAAAATATATAACACTGGCATAGCGGTTTTTAAATAGGCTATTTTATTGAAAAAATTTTACATAGTGCACCTTTAACTGATTTAAATATAAACAAATATTATGTTTTTAAATAATAATAAAGTTATAATCAGTGTTGGGGGTAACGCATTACAAGTAACTTGAGTTACGTAATAATAATATTACTTTTTCCAAGTAACTAGTAAAGTAACGCATTACTTTTCAAATTTACAACAGTTACTTTTTTCACATTAATTTGACTGACAGCTCTCCTGCCCCCATGTTGAGAAGAATAAGTGCAGAGGCGTGTGTGTGAACATGAGGGTTATTGTAGTTCTAGACTAAATGTGAGCATTTATTTATCTCACTTGCACAATACAGATTCTGTTCTCCTCAAAATGAATAAAATCAGTCAAATGCAAAATCAGAATACTGTGCAAACCTCCAATAATTAAATGTTAAATAAAACAACTATTTTTATGCGTAATCTACCTTTATATTTAATTTACCAATGTCTTGCTGCTGACCTTTGATGATGAAAATTACTAGATTTTTTGTTTATATTGGTAAAACTTTTTTCTCCTGCGTCCTATTCTACCATTATCCAGAGCTGCGCCCTCTACTGTTCATGCGTGAATCTGCATTTTTACCTCAGCCTGGGGCTTATTATTTCAATTTTGGTATAAAGAGGTCTTTACCGTAGCACAAAAATATAACTTTTTTGTTATAAACAAAAACAAGCCCAGCCCAGGTGAGAAAAAGTAACGCAAAAGTAACGTAACGCATTACTTTTCTTAAAAAGTAACTAAGTAACTCAATTAGTTACTTTTTAAGGGAGTAACGCAATATTGTAATGCATTACTTGTAAAAGTAACTTTCCCCAACACTGGTTATAATACTAACTTTACAATTACATGATCATATTTCTACTCCAATTTGTTTTTGAAATATAAACATTGAAATGGTGGCAGTCATAAAAACTTGACAGATTTATTCAAACATGCATTAATATTGAAGAACGTTAAAAATTATAATGACTATGGTGCTTATAAATCAAAATGCTCATCTCTAGATTCATTTTTCTAGCTGACAAATGAGTTTATGGACACTGGATATGGTTTTTCTGAGGTAAATGTGATCTACTGATGTCTTTCCGCGGTTGAAACACTGATTGTCCGATTACATGAGACGTGATACGGATTTTGGAAAGTTGTAATGTATCTTTTTTTAACGTACCTTCAGATGTTCATTCATGTTTATTTAGCTCTGAAACTGGTATTATTCTGCCTTCACGTGCTCTCGGAATTATTGTAAATATGCGTTTCCGAGGGAAAAATTGATCACGAACGCCCTTCTGATGTGGTGTTCACCACTGGGAAGTTCAGAAATAATTTTGATACCCAAATTCCAGAGATGGGCGTGCCTTTAACTTTAAAAATGGTGGCGGGGAGAACTACTGCTGTGACAGGTATATGATTTATTCGTTTTTGTTTTTTACCCCAAAACAGCTAGATCGTTTAGTCTTATCGTTAATATAGTGAATATTTACATACACCAGTAATCATTTGAAGCGTAGGCTATTGTATGTTTTATACACAGTCTGCATTTGACCGAAGAATCTGGCATCATAAATGTTTAAGGTTGTCAGTGCATGTGATGTGACACTATCATTTTGGTTTTGATAAGATTTTCCCAATAAATATGCAAGAATAAACCTGGTGTCCTCCATGATTCCTGTTCATTCCGACAACAAAGCACTTGAAGCTCGTAATCACGACTTCTGGGAAGTAGGACATTTCCGATAGCACGTGAAGGCAGCATTAAAGCGGAGGATCAGTTCACGTGAGCTTCAACTGAGGCACTCCTGCGATCTGTCACAGCGTCAAAACGGTATTTTTTAATTTTTTAATTCATAATAAAATGGATGTAATTTGAAATCTGAGACTTTGTTTCATATCGGAAGTAACAAAGCACAAAGATCATTGTGATTTATTGGATGGGAGACGTGCTAGAATGATCCGTTCATTCATCTGAAAACAGGATGACTCATCGATTCTTGGGATTCAAGAATCGATATCGGTTCATAAAAATGAGAATCGATTAAAATCGAGAAATCGATATTTCTTACCCAGCCCTAATAAAACTGTATAATAGCTACTAAAAATCTTGACTCATATTTTTTTCTATTTTTGTAGTTTCGTGCATGGACTTTTTTTTGGTGCATTTTGCCAACTTACTCCGAAAAGTTGAGAACTTTTTTTTTTGGACAATTCAAATAACTTGAACAAATCAAATTATTTATTGACAATAAAGCTTCCATAGATATCTGCAATACAACCTGTCCCAAAAAAAGTGCCATTCAATTTTGTTTGGTTTTAATAAAAAAGGAAATTAATAATTAAACTATTTTAACAGATTAGCTACTCTCATGCAAATAAAAATGTATGAACAGCTACTTAAACACAATTTTACATACATTTTTTTTTACATTTTAAAAAATCCACTTGTTTCTTGAAACACATCACAATTTTAAATATTTTTTTATAGCTGTCACTAATAAAATATTATAAAAATGTATAAATGTACTAAATATTAAATAAAATCTCAATATAGTATATAATATACAAGCTGTACAGAATAATATATATAAGCATCTAATTAACTTAATATTTTTAAAAAGTGGTTGCCAATATGTCTAAAATACACTTTGAGAGAAAATTTTAATATTTTTAGAGTATATTGTGTTTTACAGAGGTAATGACTAGTCGACTGATGCAGGTTTTTCATTGGTCAATACCGAAAATCTAGATTGATTTATTGTTGATATATAAATAATACAATTTAGTGTTAGCAAATACAACGTACTTTAAATTGCTGTGGTTTAACCTTTGTTTTATGATAATCTCAAAATGGCCATCTATCGTCATCAATTATTATAGATGAATTGGCTTGTTTCACTAGCAACAATAACCCCTCAGCCATACATTCATTAAAGCGTTCATGGATGAGAAAAATAACATTAAAAATGCATTAAAAGAAAAAAGTAAAAGAAAAAATGATGGATAAACCAATGTCAAAAACACTTCAAATGTCCAAGACAAACATCTAAATTTGTCATCCAAATGACAGCAAGTCATTTCTTCTCTGTTGCACTTGAGATAAGCATGCATGACAAGACAGGAAGGGATTCAGGCAGAGCAGGACGCAACAGTCATCATGGGCAGGATGAAACGTGTCACATGGCAACAAGTCGAGGTGGAGGAGAGCTGTTGCCATGCGGATCTGGCCCGAGACGCATGCAGGAATACCTCAGCAATGCTTAGGGTGGATGAAGAGGAGGGGAGCCGCGCCTGGGTGCCATGAGAAGGGGGAAAAGAGAACACAATTAAATATAAGAGCCAGCCAAGCCAAGCTGAGACAGACACCGCCGCCCCCTGCTGGCCCGGAGGACTGCTTGAGCACGGCAAGCCAAAGCAGCTGGGAACAGAAGACATTTAAAAAAGAGCAGATGAGGAGATAAAGAGCAGAAACTACGCAAACACACTCGCGTATTTGCATAGGGCGTGTTTCAGGCCCGACAGTGCTTCTGATCTGGGATTTGTGCTTGGCGTTTTGAATGCAAGTTCATCGGGTTTTTGCAATCATTCGTGATCCCGTTTTGATGTTAGCTTGGGGATAAAAATGTGGTCACGTTAAATCCAATTTATATTGGATTTACAACACACACAGACAAGCACACACGCAAACACGGCAAAGATGAAAAGATGAGTGAAGGGTTTAGCACATTGCCACTAAATCACGCTAACTATGATCGAGTTACTAAAGATCACATTTCTCAAAACGACAACACTGATGTCATTACAGGGACATTCAGAAATAATTGCACATATACTGGGGTTTACAATGTGTTTAAAAATAAATTAATACTTGTATTCAACGAGGATGCGTTAAATACATCAAAAGGAAGAGTAAAGACGCTAATGATGTTACAAAAGATTTCAAGTGAACTTTCTCTTTATCAAAGAATCCTGAAAAAGGGTGTATCATGGGTTTCTACAAAAATATGAACATTGAAATGTCTCTTGAGCAGCAAATCAGCCTATTAGAAGGATTTCTGAAGGCTCATGTGACAATGAAGACTGGAGCTAGTGGTTGAAAATGGGCACTGCAGTCCAAATTCAAACTCTTGGAGGGAGTTGTTTGCCCCGCCCCCTCAACCCGGGGTGTCGAAATACTATTGGGTAAATTGGCAGTGGGCGGGGTCACACAGATCAAAACAAAATAGAATAACTGTCTTTGTTTTTCAGAGTAACAAGTATGCGAGCATGTTTCCTAAATATCTGTACATTTTTATTCTTTAGTACAGTCAGTAAAATTACATACTGCACCTTTAAAATCCTGCCAGTGCTGACAAGAATCATTTTTGCTCTTTGTCACCTTTGGTATAAAATGAGCACTGCATCTTACGTCCATGCATGCAAGGTGTCCTTGTGGTCCAGGAACGGAGTAATATATCTTTCAGGCTGCGGCCCACCCGAGTTTAAAGCTCAACTGAAACTCACTACAGATATAATCTTTAGAACAGTTATTTATTGCCACACACACACACACACACACACCGCAGCGCACATAGCTTCACATGTGTAATGCCCTCAGAAAACACAAATAGTGCTTCACCCAAAGGATTCAATTGTTATGATTCATTAAGCTACTATTTTACGTTTTGCTGAATTGGTGGCTAATTCATATCAATTCGTACAATCTCATTTGCATGTTTTCATATGATCTGCTTACGCCTCAGTGACGGTTAGGTTTAGGGGTAGACCTTCAGCTTACTTCAGTACGAATCACACAAATTCGTACAAAATGGCAAAATTGTTAAATACATTTTCTCATGAGGTCAGTTTGGATACTTGGATTTGGATATATAAAATTACGGGCCCTATCATACACCCGGACGCAAGTGTTTTTTGTTAGTTTCAACCCCCCCGCAGTTTTCATTTTCACGTCCAGCGTTGTTTAAATAGCAAATGCACTCTCGCATCTGTTCACCCATGGGCGTCTGGTCTGAAAAACCAGGCGTGTTCAGGAGCATTGTTGGTGTGTTGCTATTGTGAGGAACTGAAATCGACTGCGCCATTGACCAACACAAACCTGCTCTAAAGTCAATGGTGCAGTATTTTTTGTGTCATTTAAAGGGTGTGTTAATAGGCGGTGCACAACACGCACACACTCTGATTATTACACACAAAGGGACGTGCAGCAACACACACACGTCAAATATTAAAAATAAAAGGATTCCACTCTGGAGAAGCGTTCAGTCTTTCCGCTTGCAAATTCCTAAATAGTGAATCCGCCATGGTGCGAGCGCAACTGCAGAGATGGACAGTAACTAAGTAAATTTACTTGAGTACTGTACTTAAGTACACTTTTTGAGTATCTGTACTTTACTTGAGTATTATTTTTTCTGGAAACGTATTACTTTAACTTCACTACATTTGAAAGACAAATATCGTACTTTTTACTCTACACTCTAAAAAAAAAAAGGTTCTATATTGCACCAAAAATGGTTCTTGGCTCGTAATCATAGGGGAACCTTTTTTAGTGCTATATAGCACCAATTTTGGTGCTTCAGTGGTTCTTCAGCGGTTCTTCAGAGGTTCTTCACCGGTTCTTTGACTAAGGTGTTATATAGCACCTCTGAAGAACCGCTGAAGAACCACTGAAGCACCAAAATTGGTGCTATATAGCACTAAAAAAGGTTCCCCTATGATTACGAGCCTTTTTTTTAGAGTGTACTACATTTCTATCAAGGTCCTTGAAGTCGAAAGTCGTTTCTGTAGCAGCTTTGAAAGTCAGTGGATGATTTTTTCTTCTTTAAAAGGTTTTTATTTAATTTTTTTGCAGACAGCCTATCAGTAATCACTCTTGTAGGGTCATGTGACGTTTCCAAACATTGAATACTGACCAGTTTATAGCAAAATGAAAGAAGACGGTTCCTCGGCACAGTGTGTGCACCCATGGCCATACTTAATTTTTTTTTTTCAGTTTTCTGAAAAGATTAATTATTAGTTTAGTTGGCATACACTTAATGCATGTCTCATAAAATGTTCAAAAATGTAAATGTCTGGGAGAAAGAGAAGAGAAACCAGTTGAGAATATCGGATGTGTATCAGAGTATAGAGTCTGTGCATTTGGCCTTAAAGTGACAGCAGCTTTGTAAAGAGCGTTGTAACTTTTATACAAGTATTGAAATGAGTTTAAGGTAGTCGTATGCTAGCATGTTGGATGGAGCATCACTGACTGGCTTAAACCACCATGATGGCATAATGTGCATTTATACAACAATAATAAAATAATGCATCGACATAAAAAAAAGGAAATTTACTTTTGATACTTAAGTACTTATAAAAACAAACTTTTACTTAAGTAAAAATCTGTTTTTAGAACTTTCAGTTGTAATGGAGTAATATTTGACCAGTAGTACTTTTACTTTTACTCAAGTAATAGAGGTGTGTACTTTGTCCACCTTTGGCAACTGGCTTTTAAAGGGAAAGGGAGATGAGACTCTGATTGGTTTATTGCACATTACGCCCAAAACACACCCATGACTCATTAAGAGACTAGGGATAACCTTTTTGGATCTTGTTTTTTGGACTGTTTTTTTCTATCATTAAGCCATATCACCCTGTAGCCCAAGACTGGTTTCCCACTGAAGCTAAGCAGGGCTGAGCCTGGTCAGTACCTGGATGGGAGACCTCCTGGGAAAACTAGGTTTTAGTGAGGCCAGCAGGGGGCGCTCACCCTGTGGTCTGTGTGGGTCCTAACGCCCCAGTATAGTGATGGGGACACTATACTGTAACAAGCACCGTCCTTTGGATCAGATGTTAAACCGAGGTCCTGACTCTCTGTGCTCATTAAAAATCCCAGGATGTCCTTCGATAAAGAGTAGGGGTGTAACCGCGGCATACTGGCCAAATTTGCCAATTGGCCTCTGTCCATCATGGCCTCCTAATCATCCCCATATATATATATATACGATTGGTATCATCCCTCAGTCTCCTCTCCACCAATAAGCTGGTGTGTGGTGGGCGTTCTGGCGCAAAATGGCTGCCGTCGCATCATCCAGGTGGTGCTGCACATTGGTGGTGGATGAGGAGATTCCCCCCTTCTATGTAAAGCACTTTGAGTGCCTAGAAAAGCGCTATATAAATGTAACAAATTATTTTAAACTAGAAAAAGTGGATTCGGACACTCCCTAAGTAAAATAGGGCCCTACACATCCTAAATCAGATACAGGTCTGATCTGATGTTTTGGACCAATTGCGAGAAAAAAAGTCAGAACTGTAAGATAAAAAAAGTCGCAATTATCTTTTAAATAATTTTATTCCGTGACAGAAACAAGCTTCCAACAAAATTTAATTTAAACTCATATTTTCAAAATGAGTTCATTCAAATTGCTTAGAATCATCATAAATGTGTTAAATACAAATACACCAAATTTAATGAGTTAAAAAAAGTGTGAATATAGTTTAAATATGGCTAGATGTGGAACAAGTGATAGTAGTGTTTGAGATTGAAACAACTTTTTATTGATCATATATATTGTTCATATATATTTTTGATGTAGAGTACAAATTCGAATGGCTGTGCATTTATTTGTGCATTAAATTATAGCTGTCACAGCTTATTAAACCGTGTGTATATTGTGTTGAGTGTAATGGTGAATTGCAGCGTGCATTTGCGGGAAGCCTTGATGCTTTTAACTCAATGAGTGAAATAAAACTGTCTGAATCGAAGCCGTTGCTGTGTTGTCAGTCTCCCCTCTTCCCCCTCCACTCCGCAGCTTTAAGTACAGTAATGAGGTAAAAGTACTTTGTTTCTGTCCATCGGTTAAAACTCTGTAATCCAAATGGATGGAAAATGTATATAAAATTAAAGCAGATAAATCTTAAATTTAGGGCTGAATACACTATATTGCCAAAAGTTTTTGACTGCCTTTACATTAACTTTAATGTCCCATTCTTAATCCTGAGGGTTTAATATGGAGTCGCTCACCCTGTGCAGCTCTAACAGCTTCAGCTCTTCTGGGAAGGCTTTCCTCAAGGTTTAGGAGTGTGTTTATGGCCATTCTTCTAGAAGCGCATTTGTGAGGTCAGGCACTGATGTTGGACGAGAAGGCCTGGCTCTCAGTCTCCGCTCTAATTCATCCCAAAGGTGATCTATCGGGTCGAGGTCAGGACTCAAGTTCCTCCACACCAAACTCGCTCATCCGTGTCTTTATGGAGCGACGCTTTGTGCACTGGTCAGTCATGATGGGACAGGAAGGGGCCGTCCCCAAACTGTTCCCACAAAGTTGGGAGCATGAAATTGTCCAAAATGTCTTGGTGAAGCATTAAGGGGGTTGGGGTGGAATGCCGTTTCATGCATACTGAGCTTTTTATACTGTTAAAGACTTGGATTCCCATCCTAAACATGGACAAAGTTTAAAAAAAATAAGTTGGACGTTTGATGGAGTATTTCTGTGCCAAAAATACTCCTTCCGGTAAGTTTCGGAAAGGCGGAATGTCCTTGTACGGGCCGTACGGGCTCTTCTCTTCTCCCGACTAGAGCGAGAGAGCAAGCCGGCTGCGCTGCGGTCACAGGACTTCACAGAATCAACAATGTCACCAAAGCAAGACAACCCTGCACAGCTTCCCAAAGAACCCAGCGTTAATGGGACAGTGGATGGAGTTTGTTCTTCCGGAGCAGGAGTTGTGCAAGTGTTTGTTTGTTCCATGAATTTCGGCGACGATGGTTTATAAACAAGGTACAGTTCAACTCCGGATGTGTAGCTCGTCTAATGCTGAAAGATGGAGCGGTCCCAGCGATTAAGGTTCACGGTGGTGTGTTGGTAGCAGGCGGTGAGTAAAACTGCTTCAAATGTCTTTGTGTTGTTGGCTATCGATTCCATTGTTTTTCTATGTAAACCTGCATAGCTCAACGCAATAGCTGCGCGTGCTCGTCATTCTTTAGCTCCGCCCGAACGATACGCCCCAGCCGCTCTGCTTTTTTCGGAAAGACTCGGTACAGCGTATATTTCTTTTATAAATATAATAAAACTAAAGACTTTTCGGAGATATGAAAGATGCAATACTACTCTATAGGTACTCAAGATTGACTGAAAATGAGTGTTTAACCCCCCAACCCCCCCCCCCCCCCTTAATAGTTCCTTTAACTGGAACTAAGGGGCCAAGCCCAACTGCTGAAAAACAACCCCACACCATAATCCCCCCTCCACCAAACTTTACACGTGGCACAATGCAGTCACGCAAGTCCCGTTCTCCTGGCAACCACCAAACCCAGACTCGTCTATCAGATTGCCAGACAGAGAAGCGTGATTGGTCACTCCAGAGAACACGTCTCCACTGCTCTAGAGTCCAGTGGCGGCGCACTTTACCCCACTGCATCCCATGCTTTGCATTGCTCTTGGTGATGTAAGGCTTGGATGAGCTGCTCGGCCATGGAAACCCATTCCATGAAGCTCTACACACTGTTCTTGAGCTCATCTGAAGGCCACAGGAGTTTGGAGGTCTATCTCTATTGACTCTGCAGAAAGTTGGCGACTTCTGTGACCCTCAGCATGCGCTGACCCCGCTCTGTGATTTCACTTCATGGTTGAGTTGTTGTTGTTCCCAATTCCACTTTGTTATAACACCACTAACAGTCGACTGTGGAATATTTAGTAGTGAGGAAATTTCCTGAATGGACTTATTGCACAAGTGTCCACCGATCACGGTTCTCTGAGTTCTCTGAGCTCCTGAGAGCCGCACATTCTCTCACTGATGTGTGTAGAAGCGTCTTCAGGCCTAGAGCTTGATTTACACACCTGTGGCCATGAAGTGATTGAACACCTGAACTCAATGATTTGAAGGGGTGTCCCAATACTTTTGGCAATATAATGTATTTTTTGTACACTTTTTTATCTCTGAAGGGAGCGAGAATGACTAACAGGACACAAACAATCTGCTCAAGACTGCTTTAGACGGTCCTTCTGTACTGCAGCTGATACGCAAATACACAGAAGACAAGCCTTTACTCCATCTAAGCATCTACAATGCATTAAAGCAACTTTACAGCATTAATGTCTGTTCATAATCCACAATGTTTGAGATATCAGTGCTGGTGCATATTTTAGATCGTCCATTTCCCTTTAAAGATCTAAAAAAATCTTTCATGAACTTTAAACATGAAAAATGTTTCAATACGAGCAAGCCTCTCCTATCAGAATTGGGCTAAAAATAGCATTAGCCTGTCTGCCATTATCAGCTATATGTTAAAAAATCCTAACCATAATATAAAATCATTTATTAAAGCATAAATTCAAATTCATCTATCTATAAAACATTTTAGCAAACACACTGCAGGTGTTTGCTAGTCTCAACACATCTTAAAAAGGCTCAAGTTATTATCTTACTCAAGATTATTGGCAGACTGCATTTTAAAAGCAGCTTTATGGAGTTATCAAACATACTCATAATTCAGCCAAACATCTGAAAGAACACATGATCTGATCTTCTGCTTACTGTGGGATGAATATCACTAAAGTATGATACAATAAACTAAATATATGAATATTTACACACAACTGGACAATATCGCATCGGACACATTTCCAAGAGCAAATAC
>NC_137105.1:4758230-4778230 GCF_949357685.1 Gobio gobio
TGTAAACACAGTCGGTTATGCTTTAAGTGAAAGATATCAGTTGGGGAAAATAAATAGATTTTACACACTTAAAGCAATATCGTATCGCATATCGCATTATTTAAAGCTACAGTGTGATATTTTCCCCCATCTAGCGGTTAAAAGTGTGTTGTGATTTATTATCTAATAGGGGACCGAGTCATTGTGTTTAACATAATCATTATTCAAAGATGATCTGCAATTAATACATTAGAGAAATATTTCTGCTTGATTTAACTCTTAAAGCTACACTGTGTGATATTTTCCCCCATCTAGTGGTGAAAAGGTATATGACCATCCAGTGAATATTAGTTTCTCTTCCTCTCAATTCCGATTTCGTTTTAACTCCTACGGTGGCCGATTTAGTCCAAGATTAACATGGCTTCCAGTTCGACCTCGTCCACATTCGACACGGTGCCATCGAGTGTTAAAACGCCAAAGGCAAAGCTTGAATTTACGGGTATGTCCCTCTTTGGCTGATGTACTTTCAAGATTGAGGGGCAACATGGCGACCGGCATTCGAACCCATTACCCGTATGTATTTTCAATGGCATATTATAAACTTACGAGAATACTTTATTACTTGAAAGAAGTAAATATGCATTAATGAGCACATATATTTTTGAATGAACTAAGTGTTTTTAGCTAAGAATAAACTAAAAAAGTTACACAGTGTAGCTTTAACAAGGATATCGCATATCGCATTTTTCTTCAATATCGCACAGCTCTAGATCTCACTATGGGAAACGCCTCAGACTATGCATGTGTGTGTAACCCCTCCTGTTTAAACCGCCCTCTCCAAGCGGGGCTCGAACCCGGGTCTGCCGGCATGATAATCAGATGCTCTAA
Organism: Gobio gobio; assembly: GCF_949357685.1. Classification (NCBI taxonomy): domain Eukaryota; kingdom Metazoa; phylum Chordata; class Actinopteri; order Cypriniformes; family Gobionidae; genus Gobio; species Gobio gobio. The sequence continues at coordinate 4,759,098 of NC_137105.1, forward strand.
CAAGGAGGCTAAAGGCTGCAACCTCTAGTGTCAGTCGCTAGAGCGTCTCTTGAGGTCAGTGAGGTTTACTCACACAGCAACTACTAGCTGACCTCCGTTACACGTGACCTTTCCAACCTGATGACGTCATACGTTATGCAAAAGCAGAACACCGAAGTCGAGCATTCGTGGTTAAAAAGTATATAAATTAATATATATATATTTTTGTTGAAAATGTCTGATAGTTTGGCTAGATCAGACCCTATTCCTCGTCTGGGATCGGTCAGAGCCTCTGAAGCCCTTCCTCTGAAACTGCATTGATTTGGACCTTCAACCGTTGGTTCCCATTGAAGTCCATTATGTGGAGACAAATCCTGGAATGTTTTCCTCAAAAAACTTAATTTCTTTTCCACTGAAGAAAGAAAGACATGAACATCTTGGATGAGATAGGAGTGAGTAAATTATCAGGACATTTTCATTCTGAAGTGAACTAATCCTTTAATGGAGCATTTTAGGCTATACTCTAAAAAGTGCTGGGTTAAAAAAAACCCAGTTGGGTTGAAAATGGACAAACCCAGCGATTGGGTTGTTTTAAGCAAACATTTAACCCAACCGCTGGGTTAAAACAACCGAATTGCTGGGTTTGTCCAGTTTCAACCCAACTTGGGTTGTTTTTAACCCAGCATTTTTTTAGATTGTACTGCACGGATTGAATATTAATTTTATAATGATATTTTTTTAATTAATTGCACTAAATGAAAGCATTACATCAACAGCACTAGTGTAGTAATACACAGCTTAACGTTTATTTACACTACCATTCAAAAGTTTTTTATTAACATTTTTTATTTTTGGAAAGCTCACCAAGGCTGCATTTATTTAACCAAAAATACAGTAGAAACAGTAAAATTGTGAAATATTATTACAATTTTCTTGGGAATATATAGTAAAGTGTAATTTATTCCTGTGATCAAAGCTGAATTTATCATCATTACTCCAGTCTTCAATGTCACATCTTCACAAATCATTCCGATATGATGATTTGAAACATTTATTAAACAGTTGCATCAATCCAAATGTATGTGTATAGCACTTTTCACACATTGTTTCAAAGCACCTGCGCATAAATCATTCCGCTATGTCTATAATGCCTTTACTTTTATTTTCACAGTCAGTGCAATGCATCCTTGCTGAAATAAAAGTATTAATTTATTTTATAAACACCCTTTGAATGGTAGTGTACATGTCCAATGCATGATATATTCTTATTCATTCATGCACACTGAGGTACGAGTCTTTACTATGGTAATCAACAGCAGGCTACAGATGCAAAAATAAGTTGAAAATAACTCCATTAAGTGCCCATCTTAATACAGAATGAGGGTTTAAATCAATATATTCTTAACGATGAGCAACCATCATCCAGCCTAATTACTTGCGCATTATAATTAGATGCAGAATTGCATTTGCAGATAATCACAGGAACTGGTATATGTGTTAGTGGCTCACTGTTATGTAACTGTGTTATATAACGTGTGTGGAGAACTGCCACAGCCATATCATCATCTGTGTGTGTGTGTGACTGCGAGAGAACAGAAGACAGGAAGTGACATCGAGAGACGGAGAGAGTCTCAGTATGCTTGTGATCAGGATGGCTATAAATCACTTAAATGATGAGCTTTTGCTTAGACACTTTTGAATGGACGCCATTGAATGGCTTTGGCGCAGAAGTCACATGGACAGCGTTTGTAATCTGTAGTTTCTGGAGCTCAATGGGTTCACTGTGCTCTCACGACTAAAACGCAAGTCATACAGGCTTGCAATGACATGAGGGAATTCTGCATCTCCGTCCAAACTGATACCTGTACAAACCCTCGCACTCATATGAGCATAGCACAGTCTCCATGACAACGCCCGCTCCCATGACAACCATCCATATCCACACAGCGGGGCGAGAAATGATTGTGACATACGAGCTGACGAACGAGCGGCTCGGGTGAGAGTCTTGAGCCAGATGGGCCGGGGGAAGTTAGTCATATTGCTGCGGCTCAAAGAGTACAGCATGGCGCTGGCAACACCGCGGTCAGGGGATCGATTCCCAGGCAATGCATGGACTGAACAAAGACATTTACAGTGCAATATGATAAAGCATCTGCCAAATGCATAAACGCAAACGCATATGTTGATAAACAGATAAACACTTGTTCGCTATTTCTCACAAGTTGATTCTCAGCAAACTTTGTAACTTAAAAAATGACTTAAAAAAAGACAAAACAAGCATTAAAATGAGTTGAAACAACTACAAAAAACAAAACAAAAAAAAGTGTTTGCCCCCCTCGGCAACTGCTAAAAACTAGTCTAATTTTATAAGTGTGATTTATAGACCTGGTAAAGTCATGTAAATTGATCAAATGGGTTACAGTTTATTTTAAGGTGTCTTAGTTACACTGTAGCTACATGTACTTACTATAGGCTTAGGTCTGGTTTAGGGTAGTTGCATGTAATTATGCATAGTATGCAAAGTTATTAGCAGGGCTTGACATGAACACCTGTGTGTATTTTAGCTATTAGCCACTTTGGGTGGGTCGCACCAACCAGGATTAATCTTAAAGGTCCCATGCATGGATTTTTTATTTTATTTTATAACGTATTCTGAGGTGTACTTATATTGTTAGTATGATTTTTACATCATAAAGTGTCATCATTTAGAAATAAAAGGGATTTTTTCTATACTGATGTTTGCCCTGTGGCTGAATGCCCTGTTTCAAGGGGCGTGTCTGCTGCGAGACTTCAGTAAAAACGGCCACTGTTGTGATTGGCTGACATCTTTGCATTTGAAATGAGATCTTGTAGTGGAGGGGGCGTGGTTTAGCGAGGTCTACGAGGCACGAGCTGCTGCCAGAGAGACGGATGGACCTGAGTTCACTTCACATCAGTTCTCAGCACATCTCAGTTCAGTGAACTGTTGTAGTTACTAGCATATACTTCAGGTTATTAGTTTATTTCTAGTCGGAGGGACTGTCACTCATGTCAGAAAGTTAGTAACTTTAGTAAATTATGGATCAGCGCTGACTTGAGACGCGAACCGTTTAGAACGATTCAGTCCGATTTGGTGAACTGGTTCGACCGAGCCTCGGCGTGCGTGAGGTTTATCTCTAAAGATGTGGCTCTGCCGATGTTGAGCAGAAACTCACGACTGTATGCACATTTTAGAACAGATAGACGCGACGAGGACGTACAAAAACACTGACTCACAAGTTAGAAAACACCGCTCTGTCGGGAGAGAGAGAAGCCGCAGCGTGTGCACGAATAATAAATAATTAGCTACACATCAGAAATCACTGATCACAGATCAGAAGGAACTGAAAAAAGACTTCTGTTTTCATTTGTACATCCAAACACTGAGAAACTGCCAGCGTTCACTCGTTCACAAGCCATGATCTCTCGAGGACAAACAAATATGGCGCTCGCATGGGCGTGCCAGATTCTCTGGCGGAGGAAAGGGAGGAAACCGTTCCTGTTGTGACGTCATAACAGGAAAATTCAAGATCAGCTCGTCTTGGCTGTCATTTTCTCAAAGGCAGAGAAAGACACCCTGAGCTCGGTTTACACCCATCAAAATTTCTAGCCACTTGGGGACAATATTCAGGCTAGGGGAACTCATATTAATGTTGAAAAACCACTTCATGCCATGGGACCTTCAAACCTAGATTAAATCAAGGTTTATCTAATAATTCTGTTGCACCAGACTTTAAACCTTTTTAAAAAATAAGCAGGTTTACATTTAAACCATCATTTTGACCCTGGATTTAACCCTGTTGCTCCATAACTTTAAACTTGCATGTGAGGAGGTTTAAATGAAATAAAGTGCACCTACAATTAAACTATGCAGACGATTGAACAGAGATAGAAAATGTGAGTGTGTCGTCATGTCTCAGAGAGGGGTTTATTACTAATAAAAATGAAAAATAATGCGCATTGAGTCGGCAGAGTGTGAGGGTCGAGTTTACGCCTGCTATCCGGGATGCAGATCCGTCACTCATCTCGGTGCTCCTCAGTTTCGGATAAAGAAAAGAAGAGAAGAGTATATTTAGCATTAAACGGCTGCGGGGATATGATGAGGTGAGCGCCAGTGGTCAAACCATAGACTGTAAAAAAATATGGACATAGTGTCTGTGACGTCACCCATAGGATTCTGAAGAGCCGTTTTGAAGCCGTCGCCATCTTGTCAGCGCGTCACCACACGTCACTCCTGGATAACAGAAAATGGGCAAAGAGGCGGGACGTGGCTGGAGCTGTGGTGACGTGATGACTAACAGACAGCAGATAAATGGCTATCCACCTGTCACTCAAAGTGGCCACGCCCTTAATTATGTAGAACTTTAAGGCACCACCTGGATGATGTGACGGCAGCCATATTGTGCCAGAACGCCCACCACACACACCAGCTGATTGTTGGAGAGGAGACAAAGTGATGAAGCCAATCGTATATATATATGGGGATGATTAGGAGGCCATGATGGACAGGGGCCAATGGGCAAATTTGGCCAGTATGCCGGGGTTACACCCCTACTCTTTATTGAAGGACATCCTGGGATTTTTAATGAGCACAGAGAGTCAGGACATCGGTTTAACGTCTCAGCCGAAGAACGGTGCTTGTTACAGTACAGTGTCCCCATCACTCCACTCTAAAAAATGGCGGGTTAAAAATAACCCAAGTTGGGTTGAAAATGGCCTAACCCAGCAATTGGGTTGTTTTAACCCAGCGATTGGGTTGTTTTAAGCAAACATTTAACCCAAACGCTGGGTTAAAACAACCCAATTGCTGGGCTAGTTCATTTTCAACCCAAGTTGTGTGACACACAAACCCGCCTCCACTCACTCACTTGTTTTATTTGCTCTGGATGAATATTTTTGCTGATACAGGGCTTGAATTTGGCCGTAGGATTGCATGTATTACACATAATTTTACTCATTCCTGCACTTTATGTGCGCTCACCCAAAGTGAGCGCACATAAAGCAGCCTCTCAGCACTAAATTGAGTTGTTTTTCACTGCTTATTGCACTTAAACAGTCAAATACACAGAAAATAATGTCAAAATGCCGGTCCTGGCGAGTATTCGCGTAAACACAGTCAGTTCTGTTTTAAGTGAATGTAAACAGCTAAGAAAGAAAACGCATGTGTAACAGTATAATGGATCCGTGCGACAGCAGATAATGAGATAATATTAAAAATATCAATATGGCAGTTTTCCCCCATTTAACATCGATGTCAAAATTGTGGCTAGTAACTTTGAAAAACCACTAGCCACAGTGGCTGGTGAGCAAAAAGTTAATGCCAAGCCCTGGTTATTACTATAGTAACTACATGTAACATATGTAACAGTGACACTGTAAAATAAAGTGGGTTATACTTTATTTTAAGGCGTCATTGTTACAGTGTAATTATATATTTAACCATATGAGTAATATTAAAAAGGTTGAAAAAAGTATGCCAAAATTGCATGGATGAGACAGTATTTTTAGGTCTTATATCACAGATTTAAAGAAATAATTCACCAAAAAGGAACAAACCTTTACGACAACAAACCAAAACATAAAAGTATGATAGAAGTAGTACATTCAAGAGGATTTTCCAATAACTGTGCCTCGCACAAAGCTATTGCAAGACTTGGAAAAAAGCATACAAGTCGTATGAGCTACTTTTATGATTATCATATTGATATCTCCGGTTCACATCGAAGTTTGGAAAAGAGCAGCATTATACATTCTGCAACTTTATGGAATATATATAACAGAATAAAAAAAGGTAATTGCATCTTTTTCCACGCAATTGCAAATGTATATCTTACAATTTAGTCTTTGCTAAAGTGTTGTAAGCCAACCAGCTATCATAATCATAACATTACACACTTTGATTTGATGCAAAAAAAATAATAATTGAAAATCGGACCAAAAAACAAGTGTACTTAACAATAACATGAAGCACTACGAACAGAATAAACACATTCAAAACGATAAAGAAATATAAAACTACTCATTTACAAATGTTGATTATATATATATAAAACAATATTTTTTAAGTCTGTTGCAAATATGCATATATACACAAATATTTCAGTATTTTCAGAGCGACTTGATTATGTCATTCGCAGTGCTTCATTGCAGTGGGCGGAGCTAACAACCTAGTTCGGCACGTTTTGCTTGTGGCGACTCTCTGATTGGTGGAATTTACTGTAGAGCATCATGGGTAATGTAGTTTTTTACTTCCAGAACCTGACTGTTGCACTCAACTCTTGACAACTGCGAGAAAAAAGTCTGAATTCTGAGATAAAACGTTGCAATTATACCGTTATTTTTCATTTCATGGCAGAAACAAGCTTCCGTATAATTTTCCGATATCCTAAATGTGGAACAGAAACCTTTGAAATCCACACACAGATGGGACTCGGACAGCTCGGAGCATGTGAGGAGTGTTGGGGTGGGGTGAGCGTGGAGTTCGGCAGCAGGGTGAGCGAGGTGGGGAGGCAGACAGGAAGCGAACAGTGCGGGGACAGGAAACAGGAAGTGATGCGCTCTCACCTTGGGGGTGGGACAGGAAGCAGTGGAGAGGCGAGAGGTAGCCTGGGCTCGCGGCGACTCGGACGGCGTGGTGCTCAAAGACGCCGTGTCACGGGGAAGGACCTGGACGCCCCGTGAGATGATGGAGTCAGGGATCTAAGACACGGAGAAGGATGTTTATTATAATCGCACACATCTAAACATTTGTTCACTTACTCTGTGCACTATGCAAACGGAAAAAGTCGAAGTTTGCATTTGAAAGTATTTATTAAACTTGTGGTGAAACAGAACCTGGACATGTTTTCTCACGTTTCTAAACCCATATGAATGATAACCCAATTTGCATGATATTTAGTATATTAGTGCATTCCATACACTGAAAATTGGATTTTGAAGCATGTTTGATGTTTTTAGGCCTTATATCACCCAAAAGCCATTGCTACATGGAAGAAGAGGAGATTGTGACAGTTTTCTACCAGCTTTTGAGTTTTAAGTAGAAAATTGTGTGGAATGTGAAACTGACAATAGAGTTTTTAAATGTATTAAAGGGGTACTTCAGCGCTGGGAAGATGAATCTGTATTTAAACTGGGTCATTTATGTAGTAGAAATGTGAAATAATTTTTGAATTTGGTGCCTTCTAGACTGAGAAAAGCCAGAAAATGTGTTTTTGGCTCATGTGGATGAAAGACTACAACTCCCAGAATGCACTTGCTTCGCTATTGCCCCTTTTTATAAGGATTTCAAGTAGGAACCGGTTCTCGATTCCCAATACTAGTAACAATGTTGCTACCACACATTCTAGAGTGCTCTTTAGTTCCTACTAAATTGTGACATGGCGTGTCTTTTCACTTGCCCATTTATCTAGTATTGATGGTCACTGTAAAAACTGTCATGCAAATCGGCTGAGGATGGGAACCGATGATGGTGAATTTAAATTTTACTGTAACTGTAATCATAGCCGTGAACGAGATGATTGACAGGACGATAGCGGAGGCACAAGAGCAAGATCACTTTTGTTAATAATAAAAAAAAAAAACACAAACCACAAACTGAGGGTTCCCCGTTTTAAAGGGGAATTTCCAAATATCTTTTATTTATTTGTTATAATTCGGGTATAGCTATTTTATGTCATCCGTCTTATTCGTTTTTTAACAAAAGTTTAATAAATGCGAGTTTTTTTTACTGTATTGTTGTTGTATTTTCATTAAAAATAGGATAATAACAAACATAAAAATAAACATTCGTTTGAAAGTAATTAAAGAGGAAATTATGAGTTAAGCAATATCATACGAGCAAGAGCGCTATTTTCCAGAGTAGCCTATATATCAGCACGATTGCAAAATGCAATATTAATTTTATACAACAGTTCAATAAACAACAAGTCGTCATTTTTTAGAGTTTTGCTCTATTTTTCCAACAAAGTACAGGTTTCGTTCTCGAATAATTCACCGTTTCTGAAGAGGTTAGAACAAATTAGTTGAATGATTCTAGAATCCACTCACGCCGCCAAATATACTGGCAGTTCTCTTACGAGAGGTTCTCTCGTATTGCGTAAGTTCCTTACGCTACGGGAAAGTATTCTTTCTTCGAGATTTCTGAAAAACCCAAAATTATCCTTAATTTTGTAACATTGTCAACGCAGTGCGGCAGCCTGGCAGACCATAGCAGGCTATTCCAGCGTGCTATTGGCTGCTCTGCTGGCAACTGCAGCAGCCTATCGGTGAGCCCGCGTGACGTGGCGACCAATGAGGGCGCTTCGCGCCCACCTGGCTTCATTTGCCTACAGGTGGGGCGTGGCCACGTGTATATAAACAGGGCTCACGGGCTGCATATTCGATTTTCTTTTCTTCAGCGAAGCCCTTCGCATCGCTGGATCTGGAACCCGCCGCCGTGACCGCGCAGACAAGCAAGCAGAGGACAGCGCCTGAGGAAGCCGGCAGCATCGCGCCACCTTCAGCCTTCCGTGCCTGCTCTGCTATCCGGCAGCCCCATATCCTTTTACGCTCAAAGTGTTGTCGCCGCTGCGTCACACTTTTCACAAAAAGAGCCGAGCGTTGATACAAATGTCTCGTTCCACCTGCGGCTCGTGTCACGCGCAGCTCAGCTCCGGGGACCGCCATGTGATCTGCGCTCTCTGCCTGGGCCGTGATCACGCCGCCGCCGCACTCCACGCTGGCGGATGCCAAGAGTGCGAAGAACTGACGATGTCGACCCTGCGGGCTCGACTCGTCCTGTTCGAAGATGATATCCCTCCAGTCCCTGCCACGCCGCGCAAGAAGAAGCGCCGCTCGCAGCGGACTCCGGAGCTCGCAGAGAGAAGCTCGCCGGAACCTTTCCCGCCCGCTTCACTCTCGCCTTCCCCGCCCCCACCACTTTCCCCGCCATTTCTGTTGCCGCCTCCGGGGATGAGGCGGATGCGGCCGCGGAACGCGCCGACAGCTGCTCCATCATGGCTTCCGACAGCGAGGACTGGTCTTCCGCGTCCTCTTCAGTCCGGGGCTCCGGACGCTCTCGAGCGGGTGAGGACGCCGAACTCTTGCGCCTTCTCACCCGGGCTGTCGAGCAGCTAGGCCTCGAATGGGCCCCGCCCAAGGTGGCAGCGCCGAACCGACTTGACGGATGCTTCCTAAACAGTCGTCGCCGTGCGCCCACCTCCAGGACTGCACCCTTTTTGCCGGAGCTTCACGAGGAGCTCGCAAAGTCCTGGAATGCGCCATTCTCCGCGAGGGTCTCGTCTCAGGCTTCTTCGACGCTCTCACAAGTTGACGGCGCGGCCGAGAAAGGCTACAACGCTATCCCTCCGGTGGAAGAGGCGGTCGCAGCGCACCTTTGCCCGCCTTCTGGTTGGCGCTCAAAGGCTGCCCTCCCGTCTAAGGCCTGCAGAGTGACATCATCGCTGATCGGCCGCGCTTTCGCTGCCTCCAATCAAGCTGCGTCCGCTCTGCACTCTATGGCCGTGCTGCAAATCCTCCAAGCTAATCTCCTCCACGACATGGACGAGAAATGCTGTGACGCTGAGTTAATCACGGATTTGCGAAGCGCGACGGATCTCTCCCTTCGCGCCACCAAGACCGCAGCACAGGCCCTCGGACGCTCTATGGCCTCCCTCACGGTAGCTGAGCGCCACCTCTGGCTCACGCTCGCGGACATGCGAGAAACAGAGCGCGCGGCCTTCCTAAACGCCCCGCTCTCTCCGTCTGGGCTTTTCGGACCAGCGGTCAAGGGGATCGTCGACCGTTTCTCCGAAGTGCAGAAAACGACGCAGGCCATGAACCTTTTCCTGCCTCGACGCCCCGGCGCTAGCAATAGCTCCGCCGCTCGCCGTCCTCGTGACCAGCCAGCAACGAGCTCCGCGCAGCGCCCAGCGCGGCCCCCTTCGTCTCAGAGAAGACCGAGCGGCCGCCCCAGATCGCGCTCTTCCAGCCGTGGTAAGCCGCCTCCACCTCGGGGCCCCCGGCCTAGGATCACGCTGAAGCCCGAGCCTCCAAAGTCCTCCTAGCAAGAGGCGAGAAACGACGGTTAAGTCCCGCCACGGCCGGACCACCGTCAAAACTCTTTTTCCTGTCAGCCCCCACCACTGTGGCTGCTGCAGATGGATTTTCACGCAGCCAACGAGCCGGCAAAAATGCCTTCTCGCCTGTCAATAACCGCCGTTTTTACGGCGAACCAGAGAAATCACAAAAGTTGCATTATTTCTGGTCGCACGGCTCGCGCCGTATGTGTTTCAAATGCAGTAAATGTGCCCACTTTTCTGTGTTCACCCCTGCACACAAGCACTATAAACCCTGTGTCCCCCACTCACATAAAGCGGCCACCGGCCGCTCGAGTGCTAGAGTTAGGTCACGTGTCCGCTTGTTTGCGTCCACGACTAACCACCACACGCGCTGTCACACAGCCACTCTTAACCGGTCATGTTCCACGCGTAAGAGTTGTGCCCGCTCAAACGCGCTCACACATTTTCGCGAACATTATGCCTCAGGCGCCACGCGCCACGCCACACACCATTTATTTTCCGCCCAGGGTGGCCGGAGCGATGAGTGTAGGGCCGCACACAAGCCACTCCCCGCTCGAAGCGGCAGAGATGCAGTGTGTAGGGCGGCCAGCCATCGCGAGCGATCGGCTGGCCCACAGCACAGAGAGCGCGCGCACTGCGCCCGCCCCTCCTATACGGGCCGTCAAACCCGCGAAGCGCGGCGTTTCGAGCCCGGAGGCCGTTCTATCCCGTGTGGCGCACGCGAGAGCGTGGGAAGCCATTCCAGGTGTATCAGAATGGGTGCTGAAAACAGTGAAGCACGGCTACACTCTGCAGTTTGCTCGCCGCCCTCCGCGCTTCTGTGCGCGTACAGAGACGAGAGTGAGCGAGGAAGTAGCACATCTACTTCGAGCAGAAATAGCCACGCTGCTGTGCAAAGGGGCTATAGAACCGGTTCCCCACTCTATGAGCGAGTCAGGCTTTTACAGCCGGTATTTTCTCGTGCCAAAAAGGGATGGGTCGCTCAGACCGATTCTGGATCTGAGGCGTCTGAACAAAGCTCTTATGAAAAGATCGTTCAAGATGCTCACGACCAAGCAGATCCTCGCGCATATTCGCCCGAGAGACTGGCTAATCTCCCTAGATTTGAAAGATGCATATTTTCAAATCAAGATAACGCCGCGTCACAGGCCATTCTTACGATTCGCCTTCGACGGCCAGGCTTATCAATACACCGTCCTTCCGTTCGGCCTGTCACTAGCACCCCGTACATTTACGAAGTGCATGGACGCGGCCCTCGCTCCTCTGAGAAATCAAGGGATGCGAGTATTGAACTATCTGGACGATTGGCTCATCCTGGCGCAGTCGGAGGCCGAGCTCCTCGCCCACAGGGCAATGCTGCTCAGCCATCTGGACAGCCTAGGGCTCACGGTCAATTGGACCAAGAGCTCATTAGTGCCCACGCAATCAACCTCATTTCTGGGTTTGAATCTGGACACTGTGGCAATGTCAGCCCGCCTGTCACCCCATCGCGCGCGCCGAGTTCGGCGCATGGCTGCGTACTTTCGGCCAGGCAAAATCGCACCTCTCAAGCTGTTTCAGAGGATGCTGGGACGTATGGCCTCAGCTGCAGCTGTGCTCCAGCTGGGCTTAATGCGCATGCGCCCGCTGCAATGCTGGTTAAACGCCCGAGTGCCTCACAGGGCCTGGGCGTCCGGTGGCTTCAGGATCAGAGTGACTCAGGGCTGCGTGTCAGCCCTAGAGCCCTGGTTAGTAGCCGACTGGTACCAGAGGGGAGTGACGATGGGAGCCATCTCACACCGCAAGGTCATCTCGACGGACGCCTCCACCACGGGTTGGGGCGCCGTTTTCGAGGGCAGATCAGCCTCGGGCCTTTGGTCGAGCGAGGAAAAACTCCTACACATAAACTGTTTGGAGATGATAGCGGTAGAGAACGCGCTCAAGCAGTTTCTCCCGCTTATACGAGGACACCATGTGTTAGTCCGGTCGGACAACACCACAGTGGTGTCCTACGTGAACCGGCAGGGCGGTGTCAGGTCCAGAGGTCTGGGCAATCTGACAGAACGCCTGCTCGTGTGGGCACACAGCTCGCTGCGCTCGTTGAGAGCTGCGCACGTGCCGGGCCACCTCAATGTGGGCCCGGACAAGCTGTCCAGGGGCCTCATTCTCCCAGGAGAATGGTCCCTGCACCCCCAGACAGTCCAGCTGGTATGGCGCCTGTTCGGCAGAGCGGAGCTCGACCTCTTTGCAACAAAAGAGAACGCCCGCTGCCCGACGTTTCTGTCCAAAAGCGAGGATGCGCTGTCCCAAACTTGGCCCAGCCTCCCGCTGTATGCTTTCCCGCCGATCTCCCTATTGCCCCAGGTCATAGCGAAAATCAGGGAAACGCGCCGTCCGGTGCTCCTTATAGCACCGCGCTGGGAGAACCAGATTTGGTACCCAGAGCTGGTGAAGCTGTCGCACTCACCCCCCTGGCCAGTTCCGCTGAGAGCAGACCTTCTCTCTCAAGCAGGAGGCTCAGTTTGGCATCCCCATCCAGAGCGATGGTCTCTGCATGTATGGGTGACCAACGGATACCCGTTGACCTGCCCGAAGGGGTTATGAACACGATTTCACACTCTAGAGCCCCCTCGACGAGGCGGTTATATAGTTCTAAGTGGTCGGTGTTCACTGAGTGGTGTGTTTCCAAGGGATTGGACCCACAGCAATGTGGGGTCCAGCGGGTGCTCTCCTTCCTCCAAGAGCTTTTGGAATTGGGCAGGTCCCCTTCCACGCTCAAAGTGTATGTGGCGGCTATAGCAGCGTTCGCTCAGACGACGCTAGGTAGCACGCTAGGAAGGAACGAGCTCATCGTCCGTTTCCTCAGAGGAGCCAGACGGATGAATCCCCCGCGGCCCCCGTCGGTTCCTATATGGGATCTGGCCTTGGTCCTAGAGGCCCTGAAGGCTCATCCCTTTGAACCGCTCGAGACTGTGGAACCAAGGTTCCTTTCGCTGAAAACCACGTTTCTGATAGCTCTGGCTTCAGTGAAACGCGTGGGGGATCTACACGCGCTCTCAGTGAGCCCGACGTGTATGGAGTTCGGTCCTAATGACTCTAAGGTCATTCTCAGACCGAGGCATGGTTATGTCCCCAAAGCGATCGGCACTCCCTTCAGGGCGCAGATTATCTCCCTCTCGGCTCTGCCAGCATCCGATGAGGGGGACGGTGGCAATTTCCTCTGCCCTGTCAGGGCATTGAGGGTTTATGTCACACGCTCCGCCGCCTTCAGGCGTTCTGAGCAGCTATTTGTTTCGTTTGGTGGGCGCACTAAAGGTCTCGCCTCCTCGAAACAGACCCTGTCCAGGTGGATAGTGGACGCGATTGCAACTGCATACGCTTCCAAACACCTGCAGTGCCCGCTAGGTGTCAGAGCACACTCCACCAGAGGCATGGCCTCTTCGTGGGCTTGGGCCAGAGGGATTTCCATCCACGATATCTGTATGGCGGCAGGCTGGGCCTCCCCGTCTACGTTCGTGAGATTTTACAATCTGGAAGTTCCTGCCTTACAGGCGAAAGTGTTATCAGTTCAATAGGGCCGTTGGTTCTGCCCAGTGATTCTGCGCAGACATAGCTCACATACTGGTAGTAAGTTCGGTACTAGGCTCATGTGAATTTGAAGGAGACCGGCGGTGCCGTTCCCTCATTTACGAGACGAGCTGTTGTGAGTTTGAAGGTGACCGGCGGTGCCGTTACCTCACTCATATAACAAGATATTGTGAATTTGAAGGCGACCGGCGTTGCCGCTCCCTCATTCATGAGACAAGGTGTGGTGAATTTGAAGGAGACCGGCAGGTGCCGTTCCCTCATTCATGGGACAGGGTGTTGTAACCACCCGTCGTAAACCACCCGTCAGTTCGAATGAAGTGTCTGTATATGTGGTGGCCCGTTTTTTCTTTACCGGCCACCCTGCCCGAGCAGTGTTATGGTCCCCGGTTCCCTGGGATACATATGCTGTATGCGAGGCACGCACGGCGTTGACAATATGTTCCCGTAGCGTAAGGAACTTACGCAATACGAGAGAACCTCTCGTAAGAGAACGATACTCGGTTACTTAACGTAACCTCGGTTCTCTCTAGAAGAGGGAACGAGTATTGCGTTCCTTGCCGTGCGCCCCGCTGGCTTTTACGCTTCAGAACTAAGAAAACCGAATATGCAGCCCGTGAGCCCTGCTTATATACACGTGGCCACGCCCCACCTGTAGGCAAATGAAGCCAGGTGGGCGCGAAGCGCCCTCATTGGTCGCCACGTCACGCGGGCTCACCGATAGGCTGCTGCAGTTGCCAGCAGAGCAGCCAATAGCACGCTGGAATAGCCTGCTATGGTCTGCCAGGCTGCCGCACTGCGTTGACAATGTTACAAAATTAAGGATAATTTTGGGTTTTTCAGAAATCTCGAAGAAAGAATACTTTCCCGTAGCGTAAGGAACTTACGCAATACTCGTTCCCTCTTCTAGAGAGAACCGAGGTTACGTTAAGTAACCGAGTATCGTTTTATAGTTTCATAGGCCTGGAATAATTTCATATTTCTATAGTTAAAATATTATATTTAGAACATAAATCTACAAAAATCTCATTACATTATTAAGGCAATTGTAATTACAGTGCAAGTGGATTTTGTTGATACTGATTTCATTAAATTCTTATAACAGCCATGTATTGTGGTAAAAAGTGTGTAGTTACTTAAAAAGATGGTCAACAATATGTAACTTTACTTTATAAGAGGTGTGCCCTAAAAAGTAAGCATGCAATTTTGAGAACACCAAGGAAAGCTGTTTGGATACTTCAAACACAAGTTTGCACTGCCTGTTTGGTTTACCTGTTTAGCCTACACGTTAATAATAACGCACGTTTTGTCCGTCTCATAGCGCGCGTCCTCGACACGTGATTTACCATATAGCGCTCGTTCTTAAAGGATTAGTTCACTTTCAAATAAACTTTTGCAAATCAATGAACAGAGCACGGCAAGCATTTGTGCTTATAAAACTTAAACTTTATTTATTAAAAAAAATGACAGATCGTTTCACTAGATAGACCTTTATTGATCGTCTGGTACCGTTTGATATGGTTTAAAGCCCTTTTGAAGCTGTACTGAACCTCTCATTTGGACCTTGAACCGTTTGGAGTCTATTGACTTCCATTTTATGGAGAAATATCCTGAAATCTTTTCATCAAAAATCTTCATTTCTTTTCGACTGAAGACAGAAAGACATGGATATCTTGGATGACAAGGGGGTGAGTAAATTATAAGCAAAAGTTTATTTGAAAGTGAACTAATCCTTCAACGTGCACTCTGGGGTCACGGAAAACGCGCGTTTTTTAAATAGCAAATCACGCGTCGAGGACGTGCTTTGATATAAAAACACGCATCGGATACGCACGTTTTCCTTGACCCCAAAGCGCACGTTAAGAACACACGTTTTTGTGATAAATCACGCGTCAAGGACACACGTTTTGCTGTCAAATCGCACGCTTTTGACGTGTCAGTGCGCAATCAGACGACCGCCCAAGCGTATATGAACACTTTGGCTTGCCACCAGCGCCAGGCGCGCCCACTCGCGATATTCCATTATTATCCAAAATTATATTATGGAATCTTATGAGGGCGCCTACTCTAGCCTGTTATGTGGCGTTCACACCGGACGTATTTGACGCAAATTATTCACGCTGATCGCGCGAAGGTGGACACTTGAACATTTTGACTTTACTCGCTTCATTTTTACGCGCGAATCGCGTGTGACATTCACTGCACAACAGACGCAAATTCGCGTCATGGGCGGGGCTTCCGCCAGCGGCTCGTCTCGTTGAGAAATGGCTGACATGGGCTGTGTTTACACGTCTTTTTTTGTTAAGATCTACTGATAATGTGTGACAAAACGTAGTTTTAAGACTTTTTCAGTCGATAATGTAGTTGTTTAAAGCTCAAATCTGTGGTTTATTTATATAAAGAGTGCCTATTTGGACATTTTATCTGGCGTTTTCGGAGTTGTGAGCTCCAGCGGATCAGCGGCGGTCAGCGCTCATTAACCCCAGCGAGAGCAGCCTTTCCTTGGCCAGTCCTTCTGCCATCTGCCGCTGGCTCTGATGTCTCTGTGGTGTGTCTCGAGCTATAATTCGCCTTGTAACGGGCGATCTTTGGTCTCATGGATCTATAATTTGTTCCCTGGCAAATCGTTTAGGCTGAGGGCAAAGTGAAGTCTCATTACTTTTTTATTTTTAGGCTATAACTGTACGTTGCAGTTGTAACGTTAGCCTACTAGCACTGACTTTGAATGTTTGAGTGAATTGTTTGCTTTATTTCATGTGTAGGTTATTATACCTTTTACTTATACTTTTGTATTATTGATCATACATAAACTTGTATTTAACAAAAAGAGACTGGGTTGTGTTTCATGTCATTTAATGTTATCACAGTGATAATCATATTGTCTGAACCAGATATTAATATACAGATTTTCTCCTCATTTTTGTCACTACTAGAGCAAGCTCCTGATTGGTTAACGCCTCATTCGCGCGAATCGTGCCGCAGAATGCCATTTCGCGTCTCTGCATTAACTTAACATGTAAATCACTTGCGCGTCGATTCAGCGGTTTGGATCGGCAAAATCAGCAGTTTGGCGGTTTGACACACGATCCGAATCATGATTCGACTCACTGATTCATAACGCTTCGAAGCTTCATGATGCCGTGTTTTGAAATCATCATCACTATATAAGTCGTTATTTAGGGGTTTTTTTGCGCATAAAAACTATTCTCGCCGATTCATAAAGTTATTTTAGAACCACTGTAGTAAGACTTTGTAACGACGTCTTTAGTACCTTTTAAGGGTCTTGAGAATGAACAGCACATAATGCCAATGGAGGCCTTTCAGAGCCATCAGATTTACACTAAAATATCTTCATTTCTGTTCTGAAGATGAACGGAGGTCTGACGGGTGTCGAACGACATGAGGGTAAGTAATTAATGACAGAATTTTCATTTTTGGGTGAACTAACCCTTTAAGTATATTATTTCTGTAATACGTTTTTTTTTTTAAGTATGCTAAAGTGTACTTCTTTTTCACAAGGATAGTGTAAGAATGCAAATTGGGACGCAGCCTGAAGCATGATTAGAGTTATCGGTCCGTCAGCCTATGAATCACATGACAAACGAGGTGCACAACTATCACACAAATGATATGAAGATGATGTACGACTTTCACTCACACCGGAGGACGCTGCAGCACACATGAAGATGACGCACAATGGCATGATGGGAATGAAAATGGGACACCTGCAAATGTCCAACAGAGTCATGTGAGAAATAGATTTGCACAGCGTAACTAATTAACGGAAGACTGCATTATATGCACAGGATTACCTTGGCAGCAATGGAGGCGGCGGTGATGTGCGAGGAGGAGCTGTCCTCTGTGGAGGCCACGCCGCTGTCCTTCTTCTCCTCCTCCTCTTCCTCACACTGCACCCCCTTGTCCTCCGTCTGGCGGTGCGGGCTGTTGGCGGGCAGCGGGGACAGAGGCGGTGGAGGCGAGGGCAGGTCCTCCAGCTCATTGGGCACCTCCTTCACTTTGACCACGGCTTCTCGGAGCAGGTCGATGGCGTGCGGGAGAGCGGGCAGGATGAACTGGAAGCATTCCTGCAGGACACACACGCAAAGACAAATAAACAGTGTCTATTTACACTAATTAAAAATAGCCCGTCTTGTTGGCAGAGGCTATTTACACTAACTCCGCCCACTGACGTCTGATTGGGCCAGACAAAAGTACAAAAACCGACCTATTAGTTCGAATCCGCCTTTTGCCAAACTCGTTCTTCTCCCTTTTCGCATCGCATATTGGAAAGGCATTTATTTTCAATAAATATGAAGAAACTATGTGAAAAGTGGAATTAAAGTGCCTAATTGTTATTTATTAGGGGTACACGAATTTGTACCGAACCGTTTCGGTACAGGTCTTTCGGTGCGGTGCACGCATTTACGGTTTCCGAATGCTGTCTTTAACAGCATTCCATCTGTCCATCCATCCATCCATCCCTCTATTTGTCCGTCCATCCATCCATCCATCCGTCCCTCTATTTGTCCATCCATCCATCCCTCTATTTGTCCGTCCATCCATCAATCCATCCCTCTATTTGTCCATCCATCCATCCCTCTATTTGTCCGTCTGTCCATCCATCCCTCTATCGGTCCGTCCGTATGTCTGCCTGTCCATCCATCCATCCATCCCTCTATTTGTCCGTCTGTCCATCCATCCATCCATCCATCCCTCTATTTGTCCGTCCGTATGTCTGCCTGTCCATCCATCCATCCATCCCTCTATCGGTCCGTCCGTATGTGTGCCTGTCCATCCATCCCCCTATTTGTCTGTCTGTCCGTCCATCCATCCATCCATCCATCCCTCTATTTGTCCGTCTGTCCATCCATCCGTCATCCATCCATCCCTCTATTTGTCCATCCATCCATCCATCCATCCATCCATCCATCCATCCCTCTATTTGTCCATCCATCCATTCATCCATCCCTCTATTTGTCCGTCTGTCCATCCATCCCTCTATCGGTCCGTCCGTATGTCTGCCTGTCCATCCATCCATCCATCCATCCATCCATCCCTCTATTTGTCCGTCTGTCCATCCATCCATCCATCCATCCATCCATCCATCCCCCTATTTGTCTGTCTGTCCGTCCATCCATCCATCCATCCATCCATCCATCCATCCCTCTATTTGTCCGTCTGTCCATCTATCCGTCCATCCATCCATCCCTCTATTTGTCCATCCATCCATCCATCCATCCCCCTATTTGTCTGTCTGTCCGTCCATACATCCATCCATCCATCAATCCCTCTATTTGTCGGTCCATCCATCCATCCATCCATCCCTCTATTTGTCTATAGGCATTTATTTTCAATAAATATGAAGAAACTATGTGAAAAGTGTAATTAAAGTGCCTAATGGTTATTTAATAGGGGTGTAACGGTACACGTATTCGTGCCGATCCGTTTTGGTACAGGTCTTTCGGTGCGGTGCACACGTGTACGGTTTCCGAATGCTGTCTTTAACAGTTCACA
>NC_137105.1:4795730-4820730 GCF_949357685.1 Gobio gobio
GGGACGCTACCTGAGAACACACACACACTCACTGCACTAAACATCTGAAGTATGGATGGGACCCTCGCTGGGACGCTACCTGAGAACACTCACACACTCACTGCACTAAACATCTGAAGTATGGATAGGACCCTCGCTGGGATGCTACCTGAGAACACACACACACTCACTGCACTAAACATCTGAAGTATGGATGGGACCCTCACTGGGACGCTACCTGAGAACACACACACACTCACTGCACTAAACACCTGAAGTATGGATGGGACCCTCGCTGGGACGCTACCTGAGAACACTCACACACTCACTGCACTAAACACCTGAAGTATGGATGGGACCTTCGCTGGGACGCTACCTGAGAACACACACACACACTCACTGCACTAAACACCTGAAGTATGGATGGGACCCTCTCTGGGACGCTACCTGAGAACACACACACACTCACTGCACTAAACACCTGAAGTATGGATGGGCCCTCGCTGGGACGCTACCTGAGAACACACACACACTCACTGCACTAAACATCTGAAGTATGGATGGGCCCTCGCTGGGACGCTACCTGAGAACACACACACACTCACTGCACTAAACACCTGAAGTATGGATGGGACCCTCGCTGGGACGCTACCTGAGAACACTCACACACTCACTGCACTAAACATCTGAAGTATGGATGGGACCCTCACTGGGACGCTACCTGAGAACACACACACACACACTCACTGCACTAAACACCTGAAGTATGGATGGAGTGGCGCATTCGATCAGTGCAAACCCCGTCTGAGCAATTTAACCTTGCATTAAGAAACTAAAATATGAATAAAAATGTAATAAAAATGTGCTTAATTATATGATAAGTGCATATAATGTTTAACCTTTTATTAATAAACAAAAATATTATTATTATGAAAATGTAATAAAAAGTGCATAATTATACAAACCATGTTTGAGCAATTCAACATTCCATTAATAAAGAAAAATATGTGAAAATAATTAGCTTCATTGCAAAATATCTTATTGGTCGTAAACTTCTTTTTTTGTCATGCAAAATTGAATTCTCTTTTTTTTCTTTTGATTTTTAGATGAAAAATGTTATTCACCCAAAAGGGATGGGATTGAATTTTTTCAAAGCATGCCCAAGGTCATCTGAACACTCTCTAACAAGCCGGGTCAGGGTAAGATGAGCCGCACGCCACGATCTGATTTATACACTGGCTATTTTTAGTGCCACCAATTAGCACAACTGACAGCGGATGTTACAACTGAGTCGTGTGAGGACAACAAGCCCGTCCCCGTCTGATAGCCGTCTATCCAGCAGCGTTCACACTTAACACACATCCGCTTCATCTGTGTCATCCCGCCGCGTCTGCCTGTCATCTCGCTCTCCCCAAAACCACCTGGGTTTCTATTTCACCTGACAGCTCGTCCAAACACTTCCTCCTGAATTCATTACAAGTGCAGCACAGTGTTTTCAGCATGCCAGTTGTCTTAAAGGGATAGTTTGCCCAAAAATGAATATCCTGTGATCATTTACTCTCACCCCTCATGTCATTCTGAAGACGTATGACTTTCTTTCTCACACTCAAAATGAGCAGCTTTTTCCATACTGCAGTTCATAATGCATAACTGCTTAAAAGATTCAAAAACGCCACATAAAAGTATTATAAAGTTGTCGTTACGCATTTCAAGCAGAGAGAAAGATTTTCAATATATAATGACTTAAATTTCCACGCACAATGTTATCATCATGAAACATGGTGCACAAATCATATGAACTACTTTTGTTTTCCATAGAAGAAAGTCACACGGGTTCAAAACGATATGAATCCTCATTTTTGGGCGAAATATTCGAAGCAGTCCTATAGTGCATGATCACCAGTTCATCAGTGTACATTACTCTAAAGAAAACTCTTAAAGGACTTTTGTTTTCTGCTCAAGCAACCAAGAATGCAAGGACAGGAAAGAAAAATACTTTAGTAAAAATAACATATTTTTCACAATTCTGAGAGATGGTGATGGAGATGGAGATGGTGGTCTGGTGGGTTAAACCACTGAACTGATACACAGAAGGTTGCTGGATTGATCCCAGCAGTCGCTACCAGTGTGTCCTTGAGCAAGGCACTTTACTCCATGTTGCTCCAGGGGAATTGTCCCTGTAATACGGGCAATGTAAGTCGCTTTGGATAAAAACGTCTGCCAAATGCATAAATGTAAATTCTATAAAACTGTAATGGTCCTGCCCTAAATCTCTGAAATGAAAATTCTGCATCATTTGCAAGTTGCAAAAAAATTAACTTTGAACCAATTTTTCACTCAGAAATTGCTTGTAATTTAAAAAACACTCCAATAATCTGTTTTAGTTACTTTGACGATGAGGAAGGAAAAGGTGCAGGCTTTGGAGGTGGATGAGGAGCAGATGAAGGGCTGGTGAAAGGAGCTGGCGAAAGGCTGGTAAGAGCAGGCAGAACAGATCAAGGAGGCGATGGAGGAAGGGGCCATGGAGGAGATGATGGGAAGTGGCCCGGACCGAAGCCCACGTTGGAATCGAGGGAGGGAGGTGCCATGGTGGAGATGCCCTCAACGCCACCCTGGGGACGAGCGATTGAGATGGAGCTGAAGGAAGTGGAGACCCGGGTGGAGCCACAGAGCCGGAGAGACCAAATGACGCGATGAGCAGCCGTGGTGGAGCCTGGGTGCCGGAGGACTGCAGCGACGATGGTGCGAGTGAGGATAGAGGCGAAGCCGGAGGGAAGGAAGAGCCTTCCGCGGCAACCACTTGCGTGTCAGGGTTTGAAAGCGTTTTCTCATGTATGAAAATTATCTGTACACATGACGGGCGGCAATAATATCGCAAAAAAAGCCTGACGTGTACCAACTGCATTATTTAACCGTATTTTCTTCAATACAATGTTAAAGCAAGTGTCAAGTGAGTTTCATTCATAATGATTCCACTTCATGTAACATGACACTTCATACTGGAGTGAAGCCGTTCTCATCATGTGATTGGGGGAAACATTTCTGAGGGCGTGGTGAGCTTGTGCTAGGGGCGCGGATAGAGAGCCGTTGGAGGTACCATCCTACGTCACGATGTACCACAACGTCCAATAGGAAAATTCAACTGCAGTAGCCACCGTTCAACCTTAAGAGGGCAGCACTTTGGCGGTTTTACACCATATTTTATAGAATTAAAACACTTTATACTCAAATGTCAAAACATTTACTCGAATCAATGAACAGCATTAATAAAGCCCCAGTATTACAGATCATTAACTAAAAAAAGTTGGTTTAGGGTTTAGTTACCCTTTAAGACCTAATAAAACTCAATATTTGCGCACTGTGAGACGTGTGCGCGCTTTCGGATGAGTGCACATAGGCAAAATATTCTCACAGCGTGCGCAACTTCTCATTTGTGATGACGGCGAAAATGACTGGTATTCGAACATACTGCAGCACTATATGCATTGAACAAAGTTTACAAAGAGAGAATTTGAAGGACTTTTACACGGCACCCCTGCTCTTGTCAGACGGCACCTCGGTTGGGAAACACTGCTCTATGGTGCACGCAGCACTTAAACATATCGGATCTTTACACACAGGCAAACACGGCTTGAGTAACGCAGGAAAGCGCGTTCCTATAGTCTAGTAAAGTAGTGTAGTTACCAATATTTTTTGTGTAATGCGTTACTTTACTTCGTTACCCAAAAAAGTAATATCGTTACTGTAATCCGTTATTTTGTAACTCGTTACCCCCAACACTGGAAAGAATGATCTAAAACACTTTTGTCCAAATTTGTTTAAACTTTCTTTATATGTCAATACATAATTAAAATTTAAGTACTCTGAAAAAGAGAGTATAAAAATCGAGTGACTCTTTTAATCTGCAATAAACACCGCTCATTATTTTCGTTCGGGACGAAACAAGTGATTGGCTTGGGTGACTGTCACTCTCTCTCGCTACCATGGCAACCACCGCTTTTGCTACAGGATAGGTAATCTTTCATTTTGATTATACATTTTTTTGGTTTATGTTTTCATGAAGCATGTCTCACTAGCACACGTAGCTGCCTAATATAGCTAACATAACATTACTTAGCATAAAGTTACAATGTTATACACTTAGCGAACCATTAGTAGAGATGATAAATACTCAAGATGCTTAGCTCAAGTTGATCGCTGTCGTGTTGAATTTCGCAAAATGTAACTTTAGATAACAAAATGCATGTGTAAAAGCTATAGGCTACACCGCATCCAGGAACTTTTTTTAGAACTAAGTTAGCTTTAGCTACTACCCTCTGTCTAAACTCTTTTACCATGTTCACCGGGAACTTTACCTGCACGTTTATTTCGGCTCTTGGTTTGTTTTTATATTCTCTACCTATCTTTACTGATGTTTTTATCTTGTATCTGTGTGTGTTGTAGACACTGTGTTGTGTGTGTATTTTAAACTTTACCAGTATCGTTATTCTAGCTTGATAGTGAGTACTAAAAGACATCTTATTTGTTTATATTCATAATGATAAAGTTAGATTTTTTGTTACATGTGATTCTGACATGATGTCACTACATGCACTTCTTCTCCGCTCGCCTCAGGTTAATAATGCGTCTTCCAGCTGAGCTGATCGCGGTGGGCGTGTTCATGTGTTTTGGGGGCGTGGCTTTGGAAAGAGCCCAGAAGGGAGAAGGTGGAGTGAATGGAAATAATGAGCTGTCTTTAAAACAGTCATGAGAGGTCTACAGACACTCAATTTTTATACTTTCTTTTTCAGAGTACTTACATTTTAATTATGTATTGATATATAAAGAAAGTTTAAACAAATTTGGAAGAAAAGTTTTTTAACCAAATCTTACCTTTAAAAAAAGTAGATGATCGGAAGCTTGCAATTTTTAATTTAAAGTATAATCAAATAAAGTCATTTTCCGTGTGTGTTTGGATGCATCACGCACATTTCATTCATGTACAATGACACTCCATTACAGCACAGTGTGACATTGACAGTGAGTCGCTCTGCCATTAATATCCATCAAGGGTTCAATGCAACCACATGTTCTGCATGTAAAACTGCAGGCCGATGAACTCCTGACGAACATTCGAGAGATTAGCATGACATGAACGTCTCATGAGCAGTGAAGCTGACAGGACACTGAAGTCATTCAGCACGTTACAGTACTACAAATATTCCAATCACACGATTTAAATCACTCGAAAAGCATCAAGGGACATGTATTAAGTAAAAATGTGTGTGTGTGTATTTTGTGGTGGTCACTCACAAGGAAGGGTCGTGCACAAGATCTTTGAGGTTGATCCCGCTGCGGTCCTCAGCGAGGTTGCGAAAGCAGCTGTCACTTACTGAAACACAAACAGAGAGATACACATGCGGATAAATGGACACCAGAGGAGAGAACAGAAGGTCGTTTAAATAAAGGCAGATATATAGTGTTCATAAACATATGAGGTATGTTCACTATCATTCAACTGTTTGGGTCAGTAAGAATCATCATATTAGACTGATTTGTGAAGGGTCATGTGACACCGAAGACTGGAGTAATGATGATAAATTCATCACAGGAATAAATTACACTTTACAGTCCTAATAATATTTCACAGTTATTACTGTGTTTTGATCCGATGAACACATCTTTGGGGCAGTTCACCAGGAGGACACAACCCACCATATGTCAAGTGACAGGACACCAGACTGTATTTACGTGACTAATATGAAACCAAAATATTTTTTCATTCTTTTATCAAATGTAATGATTGTTTGTTACATCAGAATTTACATTTCTTTTTTTAAAAGAAAATATTTCTAAAAGTTATTCTATAGATTTTGCACTCAAAAACATACATTTCTTCCCAACAAAATATTCTAAAGCTAAGCATAACTAGGCATAAACTTACAATAGAATAAACAAAAGAAAAAGTCCATAACTTTTGAATATTTATTAATTGACCTATTCTAAGATTGGTACAAGTAGTAAAATGAAAAAAAGAAGACAACATTTTTAAGATAAAATTATTTTAAATAAAAACGTAATAAATATGTCTTATTATAGAAATTACATACATTGTTAATGTGGGTTGATTCAAATAATTAAAATCACCTTACAAAGATTATTTAACTATCATATTTTCATGTGTAAATTAATAAAAAATAAAATAATATATTTTTTTAATAAATATAAAATAAATAAATAAAATTAAAAATAAAAAGTAAAAATAAATAAATGAATAAAATGAAATAAATGAATAAAATGAATAAAATGAATAAAATGAATAAAATGAATAAAATGAATAAAATGAATAAAATGAAATAAATAAAATAAAATAAAATAAATGTCATAAAAATTGCATTGTGAAGGTGTTTTTTTAATTAAGTAATTTAAATATTTTACAGATATTTATTTTACTATTTAATATGGAGGATACTAAATACATAAATAAATAAACAAATAAACAAATAAAAATAAACAAGCAAATAAATAAATAAATAAATAATAATAAAATTAAATAAAATTAAATTAAATTCACACACATACACATGTAACTCCAGTCTGCGGTGCCCGTCAGCATCCATGAGTCATCGCTGTGTTCACTGTCAATATGACTCTGGCGAAATGAAATGTGCGGTAAAGGGTGAGAGAGCTCAGAATCAGGTCTGTCCCTCAAGAGTAATGCACCAACACACGATCAAAGACTAGATCAAGAGAAAGAAAACATATATAGGAACAAAAGAGGGAAAAGCTATTTAGTTTTTTGTGCAACAGCTCAAACACGTGATCTGAGGTCAGTTTCATTCAATCATCCACAGACCCTCAATGAGACACACGGTCAACATGATGTTTATCTGTGCATGACATGATCTGAATCCTTCACAGTCAGACCGCTAAAGTGAAGAAAGAAAGAGAGATCGGGTAACGTTTGGTCTCATGTTGGCTTTAAGAATACACCTGGATCATACAGGCACCCTTCATCAGCGATACGCCGAGCTAAAGACGAGCTCAAACACGAGATCAGGAGAGACAGATAAAGACGGTGAGGAAGATGAGGATCTGCGCTGGATTCAGGCTTCAAAGGAATGCTAATGCAGACGATAGAGACAGACAAGATACAGAAGAAGAAGAGGGGGAACATGTTTCATGCTTTTGTTGGCCGTTCCAGCGTATAGAGCTCAACCAAGCCGGATATCTGATTTACATCCGATTTACTCTTTTCTCTGGTTCGCACAGTCAGGGTTTCTATTCCAGCTCTACAGCTGCACTCTAAAAAATGCTGGGTTAAAAACAACCCAAGTTGGGTTGAAAATGGACTAAAATGGACAGCAATTGGGTCGTTTTAACCCAGTGAATGGGTTGTTTTAACCCAGCAATTGGGTTGTTTTAACCCAGTGAATGGGTCGTTTTAACCCAGCAATTGGGTCGTTTTAACCCACTGAATGGGTTGTTTTAACCCAGCAATTGGGTTGTTTTAACCCAGTGAATGGGTCGTTTTAACCCAGCTATTGGGTTGTTTTAACCCAGTGAATGGGTCGTTGTAACCCAGCAATTGGGTTGTTTTAACCCAGTGAATGGGTCGTTTTAACCCAGCTATTGGGTTGTTTTAACCCAGTGAATGGGTCATTTTAACCCAGCAATTGGGTTGTTTTAACCCAGCAATTGGGTTGTTTTAACCCAGTGAATGGGTCGTTTTAACCCAGCAATTGGGTTGTTTTAACCCAGTGAATGGGTCGTTTTAACCCAGTAATTGGGTCGTTTTAACCCAGTGAATGGGTCGTTTTAACCCAGCAATTGGGTTGATTTAACCCAGTGAATGGGTCGTTTTAACCCAGCAATTGGGTTGTTTTAACCCAGTGAATGGGTTGTTTTAACCCAGTGAATGGGTTGTTTTAACCCAGCAATTGGGTTGTTTTAACCCAGTGAATGGGTTGTTTTAACCCAGCAATTGGGTTGTTTTAACCCAGTGAATGGGTCGTTTTAACCCAGCAATTGGGTTGTTTTAACCTAGTGAATGGGTTGTTTTAACCCAGCAATTGGGTTGTTTTAACCCAGTGAATGGGTCGTTTTAACCCAGCAATTGGGTTGTTTTAACCTAGTGAATGGGTCGTTTTAACCCAGCAATTGGGTTGTTTTAACCCAGTGAATGGGTCGTTTTAACCCAGCAATTGGGTTGTTTTAACCCAGCAATTGGGTTGTTTTAACCCAGTGAATGGGTCGTTTTAACCCAGTGAATGGGTCGTTTTAACCCAGCAATTGGGTTGTTTTAACCCAGTGAATGGGTCGTTTTAACCCAGTGAATGGGTCGTTTTAACCCAGCAATTGGGTTGTTTTAACCCAGTGAATGGGTCGTTTTAACCCAGCAATTGGGTTGTTTTAACCCAGTGAATGGGTTGTTTTAACCCAGCAATTGGGTTGTTTTAACCCAGTGAATGGGTCGTTTTAACCCAGCAATTGGGTTGTTTTAACCTAGTGAATGGGTTGTTTTAACCCAGCAATTGGGTTGTTTTAACCCAGTGAATGGGTCGTTTTAACCCAGCAATTGGGTTGTTTTAACCTAGTGAATGGGTCGTTTTAACCCAGCAATTGGGTTGTTTTAACCCAGTGAATGGGTCGTTTTAACCCAGCAATTGGGTTGTTTTAACCCAGCAATTGGGTTGTTTTAACCCAGTGAATGGGTCGTTTTAACCCAGCGGTTGGGTCAAATGTTTGCTTAAAACAACCCAATCGCTGGGTTAAAACAACCCAATTGCTGGATTAGTCCATTTTCAACCCATCTTGGGTTGTTTTTAACCCAGCATTTTTTAGAGTGTGAGATATTTTAAGTATCCAGGAAGTGAAAACTGACATGCCATTCTGGACTCCCCAACACAGCACCACAATTGTTTAGCGTACAAAACTAACAAAAGCGCAAGGCATAACATTATGACCTTAATATTGTGATGGTCTCCCTTTTGCTGCCAAAACAGCCCTGACCCGTCGAGGCATGGACTCCACTAGACCCCTGAAGCTGTGCTGTGGTATCCGGCACCAAGATGTTAGCAGCAGATCCTTTAAGTCCTGTAAGTTGCGAGGTGGGGCCTCCATGGATTGGACTTGTTTGTTCAGCACATCCCACAGATGCTCGATTGGATTGAGATCTGGGAATTTGGAGGCCAAGTCAACGCCTCAAACTCGTTGTTGTGCTCCTCAAACCATTCCTGAAGCATTTGTGCTTTGTGGCGGCGCATTATCTGCTGAAAGAGCCACAGCCACCAGGGAATACCGTTTCCATGAAAGGCTGGACATGGTCTCAATAATGCTTAGGTAGGCGGGACGTGTCAAAGTAACATCCACATGGATGGCAAGGTTTCCCAGAAGAACATTGCCCAAAGCACTATGCCTGGTTGGGACAGGGTGTAAGTTTCTTTGGACAAAAAGCATCAGCTAAATGTCAAATTATTAATCAGAGCATGCTGGTCTGGGTTTAGTTAAGACCGTGCAGTATGGCTCCAGGACAGGGAACAGGTCCAGCGGCCCAATACGAAACGCATTCCTGCTGCTTCTCCATCTGTACTGCAACAGGGACAAGATGGAGCGCCTGACCTTTGACCCGACCCTCATCTGCCCTGATCGGGGAGAGCGGCTGTTATCAGTCTGGATGAGGACACAGTGCAGTACTTCATAAGTAAGTACACTCAACACATCACATGCACTCCGACACCCTGACTGGAGCCTGACAAGTGCAATTTCACACATTGCACATACTACATAATACATTAATAGCATGAGTAATAAGCTAGTATGCTACTCAAAAAATATATATTGCCTCTAGCAGGAGAAAATACAAGAAGAAGTTTGGATCTGCTATGAATAACACAATATTCATTAATGTTGTCTGCTAAGTCAAGTATAATTATTTCTAGGGCTGCTTGATTTAGGGGAAAAAAAATCTAATTGTAAAAATAAGAACAAAACAATTGCAATTAAAAAAATATGTTAAAAAAATGCACCAAAATGTTGTGGTTATGTATCAATATGGCTATAAAATAATAATAATAAAAATAATAATAAATATTATTATTATTATTATTAAAATACCACCACCGCCACCTACAACAACAATAATTGTTTAAATGCATTATTATACCAACAATAATAATAATAATAATAATAATAATAATAATAATAATAATAAAAAATATGATTATAATATGTTTTGTATTATATACCAATAATAATAATACTTAATAATAATAATAATAATAATAATAATAATAATAATAATAATAATATTATTATTATTATTATTATTATTATTATTATTATTATTATTATTATCATTATACAATAATATTTATTATCATTATATAATAATAATAATAATAATAATAATAATAATAATAATATACCAATAACAATAATAATAATAATAATAATAATAATAATAATAATAATAATAATAATAATAATAATAATAATATTTATTATTATTATTATTATTATTATTATTATTACTATCATTATACCAATAATATTTATTATCATTATTATTATGCCAATAATAATAATAATAATAATAATAATAATAATAATAATAATAATAATAATAATAATAATAATAATAATAATAATAATAATAATAATAATTACTACTACTATATCAAATAGAAAAATGACTAAATAAAAGCAAAATAAGAAATGCTCTAGTAATATTCCACTGTAAAATAAAATAAATCTAGTATTTAAGAAAAATAATATAATAATAACAACCGTATGTTACAATTGATCTTTATGGCTGTCTTAAACTTTTATTTTGATGGAAATTAGCAGGGAGCCCTTAAATCTTCTCAGGTTTCAGTTTTATTCGGATTCATCGTGCAGCCATAATCACTACTATTGCTCATATTTACTCTTATGACAATAAGCACCTAGAACAGACTAAACCCATCAGTAACACCCACGGCATGGCAGCAAGATTTGCACAGACAAACACCTCGAATCTGTCCGTCACATCGGAAATAAGCAAATGTTTGTCTGCATGTATTATGTCAGACTGCTGTTAATTGCATTATGCAAATTTTTCACAAGGTCACGTCTCATTAGTTTTCATGTTTCCTTCAGGAGTCGCAGTGTTCAAATAGAGCAGCGCTGGTGTGATGCATGTCTCAGGTGAGGTAAACATGATCAGCAAACAAGACCAAAGCCAACAGGAAATGAGCCGATCGAAGCTCTCAATGAGATTATTAGGAATGGATTAATTAATCAATGCTCAACCCAGAGCAAGAAAGCATATTATACAAATGCCTCCGCGAAAGACAAGTAATCCTGCGGGAGCACAGGAAACAACAAGAAAATGGACGAACAATGGCTTTCTCTCCGCTGCTTCTGACTGCGGTTACAAGGTGACAGAATCCAAAATGAGCTTCTTACATCCTTTTGTTCCTGGCCAAATACAGAGCATGAAAAATACATCGATATTTTATAGCAGCGTCGTGAAGATGGAAAAGGTTACCATGATATTGCCAGTATCCATAATACACTATATTGCCAAATGTTTTGGGACGCCTGCCTTCACATGCATATGAGCTTTAATGCCATCCCATTCTTAATCCGTAGGGTTTAATATTGAGTTGCTCACCCTTTGCAGCTCTAACAGCTTCAGCTCTTCTAGGAAGGCTTTCCTCAAGGTTTAGGAGTGTGTTTATGGCCGTTCTTCTAGAAGCGCATTTGTGAGGTCAGGCACTGATGTTGGACGAGAAGGCCTGGCTCTCAGTCTCCGCTCTAATTCATCCCAAAGGTGATCTATCGGGTCGAGGACTCAAGTTCCTCCACACCAAACTCGCTCATCCGTGTCTTTATGGAGCGACGCTTTGTGCACTGGTCAGTCATGATGGGACAGGAAGGGGCCGTCCCCAAACTGTTCCCACAAAGTTGGGAGCATGAAATTGTCCAAAATGTCTTGGTGAAGCATTAAGAGTTCCTTTCACTGGAACTAAGGGGCCAAGCCCAACCCCTGAAAAACAACCCCCACACCATAATCCCCCCTCCACCAAACTTTACACTTGGCACAATGCAGTCAGGCAAGTCCCGTTCTCCTGGCAACCGCCAAACCCAGACTCGACCATGGGATTGCCAGACAGAGAAGCGTGATTGGTCCAGAGAACACATCTCACTGCTCTAGAGTCCAGTGGTGGCGCGCTTTACCCCACTGCATCCCATGCTTTGCATTGCACTTGCTGATGTAAGGCTTGGATGAGCTGCTCGGCCATGGAAACCCATTCCATGAAGCTCTACACACTGTTCTTGAGCTCATCTGAAGGCCACAGGAGTTTGGAGGTCTGGAGCTGTTGACTCTGCAGAAAGTTGGCGATTTCTGTGACCCTCAGCATGCGCTGACCCCGCGCTGACCCCGCTCTGACCCCGCTCTGACCCCGCTCTGACCCCGCTCTGACCCCGCTCTGACCCCGCTCTGACCCCGCTCTGTGATTTCACTTCATGGCTGAGTTGTTGTTGTTCCCAATTGCTTCCACTTTGTTATAACACCACTAACAGTCGACTGTGGAATATTTAGTAGTGAGGAAATGTCCCGAATGGACTTATTGCACAGGTGTCCACCGATCACGGTTCTCTGAGTTCTCTGAGCTCCTGAGAGCCGCACATTCTCTCACTGATGTGTGTAGAAGCGTCTGCAGGCCTAGAGCTTGATTTACACACCTGTGGCCATGAAGTGATTGAACACCTGAACTCAGTGATTTGGAGGGCCGTCCCAATACTTAATACTACACATACTATTTCTTCACTATATAAAATATAAATATATATACACTATATTTTAATGCATGCATCAGTGTTATTTTTTTAAGCTAAAACTAAAACCATAAAAACATTCTGTTAATGTAACAATAAAAGGACAAAACCAAACAACAAAATGACTAAAACCTTAGGTTTCAATCATAAAAATATTTCTGTTACTTGAAAACAAAATAAACTTTAACTGAAATAAAATAAAATAAAATATAAAAAATGTATATTCTTATATTTCAGTTAGTTGCCAAGGCAAAATTTAGAATAACTTGAAGTACTAAAGTGAGATGGTGGTCTAGTGGGTTAAACAACTGAACTGATATGCAGAAGGTTGCTGGTTCAATCCCAGCGGTCTCCACCAGTGTGTCCTTGAGTAAGGCTCTTTACTCCATGTTGCTCCAGGAAGATTGCACTGTAATAAGTGCACTGTAAGTCGCTTAGGATAAAAAGCGTCTGCCAAATGCATAAATGTAAAGTAACTAAAACTAAATAAACCAAAAAGTAATAAATAAAAATGAATAAAAACTATATTGACATATTTAAAAACACAAATGAATAAAAATGACAAAAACACAAAAAACTTATCATAACTTTAAGTAAAAATAAAATCATAAAGAATATTTTCATTACTTGATGAAACTATATATAGTTATATAATATATATATATTTCAGCTTGTTGGATAAAAACCCCTTTTCTTATTTTTTTGTTTATTTGAAGTAAAAATAACTCAAATGAACAAAACTTTTAATGTACTTTATAATTAGTAAATAAATAAAACCAGATTTAAACAATAAGACTAACTGCGATATATAACAATGATTAGTTTTCCGTCCATCCTGTGTAATAAAACACATCATATTTTAAAGCGTCTTTGGTGTTTCCATGGTTTCTATAAAATAATTTCGGACCCACTTTATATTAGGTGGCCTTACCTACTATGTACTAAAATTTTAATTAATCATTTGATACAATGCACTTATTGTGTACATACATGTTTTTACATTGTACTTACATTTAAAAAATACCTGCATGTAATTACGACTGTAATTCATTTCTGTAGTTACATTTGTAATTACACAGTTGACCCTTCCCTTACACCTAACCCTACCCTTAAACTTACCCAAACCACCACACCTGTCCCTAACTCTACCCATATCCCACCTCAATATCAGCAAAGGTGTTTTGCAATACAATATGAACACAGTAAGTACATTGTACTTATTTTTTGATGTAAGTACATAGTAGTTAAGGCCACCTAATATAAAGTGGGGCCATAATTTCTACTGTCCTGGTTAAAATCGCTTATTTCTCTGAATTTAAACATTGTTGGAAACATTTGGGATAATGCAAGTACACAAGTCAGCGAAATATATAACATTGTTCTAGTGGTTTTTGGATAAATTGATCCAAAAATCGTACATATTGCGCCTTTAATAGTATTTTGATAGTAAAACTGTCCCTGGTCTCTGAGTTGAGTGTGTTACAGTAACAGTGTCCTCTTCTCAGCTGCACAAAAACACTATTTCACAAATGTAATACAGACCTGTGGATATATTTGCTAAATGAACTTTAAAACGGCGATCTGAATATTATTTAGGAGCTGTATGCACAGTGAGGTTTGTACTTTCTGAGAAAATACATTAACATGGCCACCTGTGCATTAATTATGAGGAAATATTTATATCTTCGGGGACCGTTTTCCAAGGTTTTTGAAATAAAGGAATTGAACTGCCCCATAGCACCCTGTCAGACGCAGCTCGGTGTAATTAACACCAGGGTTACGGCCTCAGCTCTCCACCAATGGCCTCCGCAGGAGATGACATCACTGCTTTGTTTGCTCGCATGTCTTATTGGTTAGTGGGGTATCAAATGATCCAAAGGCCCCTGGGATGTAGATTACAGCGGCTTACTGCTGTTTATCAACCCAGCCTTTGTACAAAGGAGGGGCCGACATTAAACCTGAGGGAGTTCTGGATGAAGCTCCCAGCAGTCCAGCAGCGAGAGAGAGAGAGAGAGAGAGAGAGAGAGAGAGAGAGAGAGAGAGAGAGAGAGAGCGAGAGAGAGAGAGAGAGAGAGAGAGCGAGAGAGAGAGAGCGAGAGAGAGAGAGAGAGAGAGAGAGCGTTGTTGTACACATAGCAGCTTCTTAATTCCGCAGCTGGGTAAATTTCCAAATTAATAAATGTTTCACGGTGCTGGGGAAAATATAGTAACAGCAGATAAGATAATCTAATATAAGCCCGGCGTATCTTAGCAACCTTGTTCATTCTGAGAGCAGCAGCATTGGGGTCCGCAGAGGGATCGCAGCAGCTATCAAACGCGCACCCAAAAACGCTCTTTTTAAATGCACAATAATAAGCAGCACGCCTGTGCTTACACGCAGAAACCACTGAAGACTAAACACACTTTAACAAGCGCCGTTCAAATCTTTTGCCTAACAAACAACTATGTTTAAAGCTACATACTGGGCTGCATGTATTATTTTACAGTGTATGCATATTAAATGGGTAGTTGACAGGAAAATGCTTTATAGTAATGTCCTGTGGTGTGACTATATCAAATTTGACTGATGACCTCATATTAATTGAGACTAGATGGAATATTTGTACTTTTAAAAATGCCATATGAAGGGCCATTTAAGGAGCAACCTTTTACAAAGTCTTGATTTTGTTTTTGGGCTCTACTAGAACAGGTTTTGATTATTTTCCTCATCTTCTCCATTGTTGCGGCTCCTCTTTTCCCAGTCTGTCAGTAACGCTCTGTTTAGTTCCTGTCTCTATGAAGCCCCTCCTTCTGAAAAGCACACTGTGCTCTGATTGGTCGGATGGAGCAGTGTGTTGTGATTGGTCAAGCGCTTCGAGCATGTTTGGGAAATGTCCCGCTCTTTACCATAACCACCAGTTTCAACACAGTACTAACTAACTCAACCAGGCTCCGCCCCTTTATTCTGCGTATTAATTATTTAAATTAGGAATATTTTGACGTGTTCGTTCCCGGAAGAAAACTCATGACAATGGAGGCGTTTCAGGGAGTTCAGAGTTCAGGGAGTCCATTTTCATGCTC
The DNA here is from genome assembly GCF_949357685.1 of Gobio gobio. Taxonomy (NCBI): domain Eukaryota; kingdom Metazoa; phylum Chordata; class Actinopteri; order Cypriniformes; family Gobionidae; genus Gobio; species Gobio gobio. The sequence goes on from NC_137105.1 coordinate 4,811,574, forward strand.
AAACAGCAACATTACACACTAAAGAAAGATGAACATGGAAAAAAGCATAATAGGTCCTTTAAGTGAACTAGTGAAGACTAAAAGGTGATTCAAAATTATGATTTTTTTTTTTTATTATGGCCAGTTACATTCACATTAGTTCACATTAATGTTGACTTAAATGAGTTTTATTTCTATTTAAATGATTTTTTTAATTATTACATATTTGTACTTTTGACATTTGCCACACAGGACCATTTCATTGAACAAACAAAGCCAAAAAAGTGATTAAAATTTATGGAGAAAAAAACCCTAATATATATATATATATTCCATCTTTTTATTTTCTCCATTTTATGTGTGATTTTCTTCTGGATTTTTTTAAACCTGTTTTATCATCCAGCAGGTGTAAATTGTGTGTAAATAAAAAACTATTTTTTTTACAAAAACCATATAAACATATTTAAATAATAAAAATGACAAAAAACACAAAATTGTAAAATTAATGATTAAATTTGATAAAATATTAACAGACTACAAAGTATATCAGTCAGTGTTGAGGAAAGTAATGCATTACAATATTGCGTTACTAAGAATAAACTTATTTACTTATTGCGATGTACTTTTTGTGGAAAGTAGCGTCTCTTTTTTGTTTTTTTTGGGTTACTTTTTCTCTCCTGGGCTTGCTTGTTTGTTTTCTGATAACAACAATAACAACAACAACAACAACGTTTTTGGGAAATATAACGCCCTATTTTAACAATCTGAGCACATGGTCGGAATGCAAATCCACTTTTTCTAGTTTAACGACGGGAAAAACGGTTGGCACATGGTCCAAAAGGGTTGTGCCTAGTCTAGTGTTTTGGGCGTAACGTGCAATAAACCAATCAGAGTCTCATCTTCCTTTCCCTTTAAAAGCCAGTTGCGCTCACACCATGGCAGATTCACTATTTGAATGGTGGGATTTGCAAGCGTAAAAACTGAACGCTTCTCCAGAGAGGAATCCTTTTATTTTTTATATTTGACATGTGTGTGCTGCTGCGCGTCCCTGTGTGTGTACGCACGTTGTGCACCGCCTTTAGGCTCATGTTACTAACACGCCCTTTAAATAACACAAAAAATACTGCACCATTGACTTTAGAGCAGGTTTGTGTTGGTCAATGGCGCAGTCGATTTCAGTTCCTCACAATAGCAAAACACCAACAATGCTCCTGAACACACCTGGTTTTCAGACCAGACGCCCATGGGTGAACAGATGATAACTGCGTCCGGCTGAAACTAGCAAAAAACACTTGCGTCCCGTCTTGCATTGCATTGCGCCGGGTGTATGATAGGGTTCCAAAAGTGAAGTAAACAAGCCTCAGGCTGAAGAAAATGCTAATTCACGGCTGTACAGTAGAGGGCGCAGCTCAAACCTTTCTGGATTGCAGGAGAAGAAAGTTCAGAGAAATCATCGAAGGTCAGCAGCAAAGACATTGGTTAATAAAGTGAGATTAAATACATAAAGTATTTTTGTGTTACATAACATTATTGCAGGTTTGCGTAATGTTCTGAGTTTGCATTTCACTGTTTTTAGTCGTTTTGAGGGATATTGAATCTGTTTTTAACCATCATGTTTACACACAGCACCTCTGCACTTACTCCTGATTTCTCTCAACATGGCAGGAGAGCTGTCAGTCAATAAATGGGAAAAAGTTATTTGCACTTTTTTGAATTTTTTTTTGCATATTTTGATGTAAATTTCAAAATAATGCATTCCCTCACTAGTTACAAGAAAAAAAGTAATCTGATTACATTACTTGTAATGTGTTACCCCAGCACTGATATCAATGATACTAAAATAACAGTGGTCCGGAGCACTAATGACGTTAGAGGTTTGCTCAGATCCGTAACACTAACTATGAGCACCAGTAATAATGTTGCCTGCCTCTTGCGTATTTAAACCATATTACATTGACACACACTGCCAGCGTAAGTGTTCACACCCACACAGGCGTATGGAAATTAAAATCAACCCAACGGCCCTCTTCAGGGCAGTTTTCCATCGCACGTCCTTATGAATCCCAGATTTCATCAGATTTCAATGAGAGATGTTAATGGGGGACGCCACTGCAAATGCTATAAGTAGATTATCATGTATTGAATGCTGTATATATATATATATATCCTGCTGTTGGGGGGATGTAGCTTGGATCAGGGTCAAAGGTCAGTCTCAAAGTCACTGTTCTGGAGCGATGTAGAGTTATGAAGGGCGAGAAACATGCTTTAAGTGGGATGAGAGCAACTAAACATGTGGAGCCCTAACCATCAACACAAATGCTCATCCAGATGTTACAGACATCACTGAACCATATTCAATGACATCATTAAAGGTACCGTTCACTCCAAAATAAACATTCGGTCATCATTTACTCAACCTAATGTCCTTCCAAACCCATATGACTTTCTTTCTTCTGTGAAAATGAAATGAAATAAAAGGGACTGTGCTCATCAAACTCCAAAGACATCAGAAGGTTTGAAATAAAGTCATATGGTGCGTATTTAGGATATATTATAACGCTTTTTAGTTATTTTGGAGCTTGACACCTCGAGACCCGACTAAGCATTTGGGGAATGAGTGTCCTTCAGGATATAATCAGATCAAAAGTAAAATCCTACAATCCTTCCCTAGTGCTGTTGTTCAGTGATGCTTACACTACCTTTCAAACCGTTCGGGTCAGGGAGATTAAATTGACCAAAAATACTGTATTATTACAATTTAAAACAGCTGTTTTCTATGTGAATATATAGTAAAGTGTAATTTATTCCTGTGATCAAGGCTGAATTTATCATCATTACTCCAGTCTTCAGTGTCACGTGATCCTTTACAAATCATTCGCATAAGAGGATTTACTGCCCAAGAAACATTTATGATTATTATCAATGTTGAAAACAGTTGTGCAGCTTCAGATTTTTGTGGAAAGGGTGATTTTTTGATGAATTGTTTAAAAGAACAGCATGTATTTGAAATATAAACCCTGAAAAACATTATACATTTCACTTTTGGTTGAGTTCTTACATAGCATTTCATAAAAAGTAAGTGTCATTTTAACGTTAGTATAAACCAGGGGGATTTAGGGTTTCAGGCCTACTTGTTTATTTGAAAACAGAAATTGAATAATCACATGTAAAAATATATATGTATGAAGATATGTATGAATTAAATATATAGTGATTCTTATTAAAGCTACAGAAGTTATTCAGTCATGAGCAGTGAGTGATTTTGTCTATTGTTGTTTTATTGATATTTAAGGGGGGGGGGGGCACTCAGTTTCAGTCAGTCTCATGTCAATCTTGAGTACCTATAGAGTAGCATTGCATCCTGCATATCTTCGAAAAGTCTTTATTTTTATTATAATTATAAAAGGAAGATGCGCTCTTCCGAGTCTTTCCGGAAAAAGCCGTGCGGCTGGGGGCGTATCGTGTGGGCGGTGCTAAAGAATGTCGAGCGAGCGCCGCTGTTACTGTGTTGAGTGAGTCTGAAAGCTGCGTCATCCCTAAAAGCGGGAAAAAACTTTATTCAACATAAAAAATGGCTTTTAATCAGATACAGCCATACATCTATGATCCGGAATCAGACCCAGAGGCTGAAGTTGAACAGGAGCAGCAGCAAAAACGACTAGAGCAGGACATCTCTATGTGGTATGTTACACTAACTATATAATATGCTTAGCGGCTTGTGTTATTTACACATTTATACTTTAATTATATCGTGTGTGTGTGTGTGTGTGTGTGTGTGTGTGTGTGTGTTTACGCGTGGTTTGTGTAGACATGATTTGTAGTAAGCGGACTGGTTTTGCGCGTCAGGCTAGTGTTTACATAGAAAGACATGGAATAGTAGCGCATTTGAATGAAGAACCGCGCTTATTTAGTTCAACATATTTCCCCACTCTTTGTGTATTGTTGTTTGGAGTGCTTTTACAATACACAAACATACACATATAGTGGCCAGCTAAACAAATGTACACACTATACATCGCATGCTCCATTGATCAATACGTGGTCATGTTTGGGCTAACTGTTACTTGATTGGCATAGGCAAAAACAGACATTTGAAGCAGTCTTACTCACTGCCTGCGGTTCCAACGTTGGGACCTTTATCGTTGGGACCGCTCCATCCTTCAGTATTAGGCGATTTGAAAATCCGGAAAAGCAAATTCCATCCACTTTTGCCTTAACGCGGGGTTATTTGGCTACGAGCCAGCGCTTTGATGGGCGTAGCCTATTGCTTTCACGCACTCTCTCTCTCTCTCGCGCGCGCGCGCTCTTCCGGTAGAATTGTCCGTACGGCCCATACAAGGAAATTCCGCCCTGTTGACGTCAAGCGGACCCATGATCGAAAAAAACTTTCCGAAACTTATGACTAACAGGAAGTACTAATTTTGGCAAAGAAATACTCCCATCAAACGTCCACCTTAGCTTTTGAAACTGTGTCCATGTTTAGCATGGGAATCCAAGTCTTTAACAGTGCAAAAAGATCAGTATGCATGAAACAGCATTTCACCCCCCCTTTAAGCATACAGACCGAAGCAGGTTTATTAGGCTGCTGTCACTTTAAGAGCTGCACGGATCCAATATATTATTACACACATGCTTTCTTTCTCAACTCTTTACTCCACTTAAAGGGGTGGTTGATTATGATTTCACTTTTTTAACTTTAATTAGTGTGTAATGTTGCTGTTTGAGCATAAACAACATCTGCAAAGTCACGACGCTCAAAGTTCAAAGCAAAGGGAGATATATTCTTCTACAGAAATCACTACAACTACAACAAACGGCTGGTAAAGACTACAACGAGCTTCTTCACGGGTTAGTGACATCCCGGGAACACGCAACAAAGGCCATGTTGAGAAGAGGAAGAGTTGTTGTAGTCGAGCACATTCCATCTTTTCACATTTATTAATACAGTACAAACACAAATGCAATAGCATATCATAAAGCAAGACGACAACATAAGTTATAACCGTAAATAAACTAAACTACACCTGTTCTCTCTTCATCAGCTGATATTCTCTGGCTCATCTTACAACAGTTCCCACATCAGCAGTTTATAGATTATCATGTCAGAATATGCTAATCAATGACTTGAAGATAGTTAACTCATAAATTCCTCAACTAACCCTTCAGAAACGTCCCGTCTCATTCTACATGTCGTCTCTCCATCATTGTCCGACTCCGGTATAAACATAAAAGGCTGAACAGTTTCGTACATGTTCAGTGTGTGTCTGTGTGAGGTAATCAGAGCTGCCAATGCTGCGTTCACACCAACCGCGAATAGAGCGTCAAAATCGCCTCTACTGCGTCTAGTTGGACGCTTGAACATTTTGAATCCATTCGTATAAATTGAGCGTTTGAAGCAAAATAGACGCGCGTTCAAGGCGCTCCAGGAGAAATATGTCAAAAAATACCACTCTGCCTCTTCATTTTCATTAAAAATATATATTAAGCATTAATAGCCACACGAATGTGGTCCAGGCACTGCATGTATATTTAAATATCCTTAAAAAATAAAGTTATGAAACTTCTCTTTGCCCTCAGTCAAAACGATTTGGTAGACAACAAATGATAGATTCATGACACCAAAGATCGCCCGTTAGATCCAAACAAGACGAACCACTACAGGACATCAGAGCCAGCGGCAGACAGCAGAAGGACTGGCCGAGGAAAGGCTGCTCTCGCTGGGGTTAATGAGCGCTGAGCGACCGGTGATCACCTGGATCTCACAACTCCACAAACACAAGATTATTTTTTTTTTAAATAGGCGCTCTCTTTATAAATAAACCACAAATTTGAGCTTTAAACAACTACATTCTCACCTGAAAAAGTCTTAAAACCTCATTTTGTGACACAGTAGTATTTTTAAATTATGCAGGGTTTCTCATCACGTCACTTCACCACGTGACAGCAGCAGGCAGGCTCCTGATTGGTTAGCGCGGCGCAAATTGATGCCAAAGTTCAGATTTTTCAACTCGCGCGTCAGACGCGAATTCGCTTCAAACGCGCGAATGCAAAAAAAGCACCACTCACGCATAACGCGTGTATCGCGCAAGACGCTCAATTTGCGTCATTCGCGCGAACTGGGCGCGCGAATGAGGCGGAACCGCGTCCTTCGCGTCGTGCGAAATTCGTCTATCGCAGGACTTCCAGATGCGCGTCAACACGCCTTTCCATTGACTTAACATGGAAATCACTCGCTTAGATCGCGCCAGACGCTCTATTCGCGTTCGATGTGAACGGAGCATAACACAAGCTCTTGAAGCTCCGCCCCTCTTCAGCTCATTTGCATTCAAAGGGACACACACAAAAACTGTGGGTTTTTGCTCACTCCCAAAAAGTGACAATTTTAACATGCTATTAAAATGATCTGTGTGTGAAGAGCTAAAACTTCACATACACACTCATCAGAGACCTTGTAAAAAGGGGCATTGTAGGACGCCTTTAAGACATAACTGACTGTGTTTACATGAATACTCACCAATTTCTGGTGTATTTTTTTTCCATATCAGCTGCGGAAGAGAATTGAATTCAGGATTATGCGCCGTCCGAGAGACGGCTTACTGTGCTCGTGAGAGCTTATTTTGGAGTATTAAAATCATGCAGTCATCGCAAGCTGCATCGCAGCAATATGTACATTTGCGATATCCCGATAATATATCGTGCAGCCATACACAATAAGCAGCTCTATACTTCACACCACAGTGCTTACTGTTTGTATCTGGCGTATCACGTGCAGTATTGCAGTTGAGCATGCAGTCATGTGCGGCTGTTGTTAGTATGCAGCGGTGGGCTGTGTTCGAGCACACTGCAGTAAGGGAAGACCCCTCCGCTCTCAGTACTGCAGCACTGCTGCGATTTCAAACACGCTGCTCATGGCTGGAGTTTCCTGACTCTGCAGTGCACTTATTTCCCCTGACAGAGAGACTCCCCTTAACCCTGTCTCACTCCAGCTGTCTCTCTCTCTCTCGGATTTTGGAATCTGCTTATTTCCCAAGACACAACCATCTCTCCCTTCCTGTCTGTCTGTCTCTCTCCCTGTCTCTCTGCTCCGGGCACAGCTGTCCTAATGAATCTGGCTGTAAGCAGCTGCCTTCATCGCATTCAATTCTCTGGACGGCATCAGCAATTACTGCACAGCTTCACTGTTACGACTACAACACAGCAGATCCTTTTGCTTCCCATTTCATCCTCTCGCTCCCTTTTCATCCTGCTTCCTTTCAAGATCTGCCTTCTCTGTATTTTCATGCTTTGCTCTGCTGTGGCATTTACTCTATTTGGTGCCGTTTGCTTGGGCAAGTATCGTCGCTACTATTTCTCAGTCTTGTCGAAATTCTCGGCGGTCAACGGATGCCCACATTTGTGCGTTGCAGTTATCGTTTTCTTAGCGTTTGGTCACATGATGAGTGTCGCTTACACAAAACAAGTTCAAAAGTTTGGGATCAGTAAGATTTTCTTTTTTTTAAAGACATTAATACTTCAGCAAGGATGCATTAAATTGAACGAAACGGACAGTAAAGACATTATATTTCAAATAAATGCTGTTCTTTTGAACTCTCCATTCATCAAAGAATCCTGAAAATGTATACATTTCAACAAAAAATATGAAGCTCTTTGCAACATAATATTAATATTCATAAATGTTTCTTGAGCAGCAAATCATCATATGAGAATGATTTCTGAAGGATCATTTCTCAAGGATAAATTCAGCTTTGATCACAGGAATAAATTACACTTTACTATATATTCACATAGAAAACAGCTGTTTTAAATTGTAATAATATTTCACAATATTACTGTATTGTTGAGCAAATAAATGCAGCATGGATGAGCAGAAGAGACTTCAAAAACATTAAAAAGCAAAGGTGTAGCCCTCAGATATATTTTGTTTTTGTACTATATACACTATCATGTGACACCAATGTGTTTTATACACTATCATGTGACACCAATGGCTGCTAACGTTACTAATGCAGATGGTCTAATCAGATTCAATGATCTATGCTAAGCTATGCTAAAAGTGCTACCGCCTACCGTTCTTTTTTTGTCACACTGTAAAAACTGTAAAAAACGTCAGCTGTGTTTGCCAGAATTCAAAAATACGTAAAAAAAAAAGCAACGTTTTAGGTTTTACGGGACAGTACCGTATAATTTAAAGGTTAATAATGCAATAATTATGGTTAAAAACGTTTATTGACCTCATTATTCTGTAAAATGTATTCCGTCTTTTCACTTCTTAATTTATAAATTTTTGCTATTTTCGGCCGAATAATTTCGGTTGACAAACATTCGTACATCCCTAGTTCTTTTTTTGTCACACTGTAAAAAATCCCCGTAAAATTTACAGTAAAAAAACGGCAGTTGTGGTTGCCAGAACTCAAAAATACGTAAAAAATACGGCAGTAACATTTTAGGTTTTACGGGACAGTACCGTATAGGCCTAATTTATAGTTATATATAATATATATATATATATATATATATATATATATATATATATATATATATATATATATATATATATATATATATATATATATATATAGTTCAAAACCTTATAATTTAAAGGTTTATAATGTTATAATTACGGTTAAAATTGTTTATTTTACAGTTCAAAACCATATACCGGTAATTTAAAGGTTTATATTGTAATAATTACAATAATAATTTTATTTTATTCACACAATTTTTGAAATTTTAAAAATGCAATAAACATTAATTTAACAACATTAGATGTAACATAAAACCCTAATGTACATCCCTGATTAGAAAAAACTAAGAAACAGTTATTTCAATGAAAATACATCAAATCGTGAAGTGTCACGCAGGGAATTCTGGGAATGTCAATTTACGGTTTGTCACTGTAAATTACACAATGACTTGTTCTTTTTCACGTACAAAAACAGTACAATTAACGGTATTTTACTGTAAAATTAAATTCAATGTAAGGTTAGATCTATTACAGTTATTCACCGTATACAGTACGGTTATTTCACTGAAGCATTTTTACACTCTTTTACCATTAAAATCACGATATTTTTTAACAGTGCATTTTGCAGTGTGAAGTGCTTATATTGCTTGGTAAATATCTACTGCTAAAATACTAAAGAAAGAAAGCCAGGTTTGGAACAACATTTTCTAGGTG
>NC_137105.1:4823230-4825730 GCF_949357685.1 Gobio gobio
TATACGTCAAGTTTATGTTCGGTTAGTTTCATTTTAATTGGCTCTTAGTGTGTTTGCCGTCAGTCACACGTTCCCTTTGTTCTAGTGTCCAGTCATCTGTCACATGGACATTCATCAGCGATCACCTCCGTCTGTAATGAGTTCATCCCCCCGTCTATTTACACTCCTCCTCAGTTCTCAGTCTCTCAGTGTTTGTGTTTGCTCCTTCTGGATTATCATTGTTTTTCTTCATCGCCCTTGGACTAGGCGTTACAATAATAGTATATAAATCGTCACACTTTACAAGAAGGTTTCATTTGCTATCATTAGTTTTTATTAATTTAAGGTTTTTTTATGTTAGTTAGTGTGCAATGTTGCTGTTTGAGCATAAACAACATCTGCAAAGTTACGACGCTCAAAGTTCAACGCAAAGGGAGATATATTCTTCTACAGAAATCGCTTTTTAAGAACTACAAAATACGGCTGGTTGGGACTACAACGAGCTTCTTCACGGGTTAGTGACATCACTAACCATTCAAATTTACATAAACCCCGCCCCCAGGAACACACAACAAAGGCCATGTTGAGAAGAGGAAGAGTTGTTGTAGTCGAGCACATTCCGTCTTTTCACATTTATTAATACAGTACGAACACAAATGCAATAGCATGTCATAAAGCAAGACGACAACATAAGTTATAACCGTAATTAAACTAAACTACACCTGTTCTCTCTTCATCAGCTGATATTCTCTGGCTCATTTTACAACAGTTCCCACATCAGCGATTTATAGATTATCATGACAGAATATGTTAATCAATGAAGATAGTTAACTGATAGATTCCTCAACTAACCTTTCAGAAACGTCCTGTCTCATTCTACATGTCGTCTCTTCTTCTTGAGTCTCTCCATCATTGTCCGACTCCGGTTTGAACATAAAAGGCTGAACAGTTTCAGTGTGTGTGTGCGTGAGGTATTCAGAGCTGCTAACACAAGCTCTTGAAGCTCCGCCCTCTTCTTGAAAGGGGAGCAGGTGCTCATTTGCATTTAAAGGGACACACACAAAAACTGTACGTTTTTGCTCACCCTCAAAAAGTGACAATTTTAACATGCTCTAAAAATTATCTGTGTGGTATTTTGAGCTAAAACTTTACTAACACACTCATTAGAGACTTATTTTACATCTTGTAAAAAGGGGCACTGTAGGACCCCTTTAAGATCAACAAAGGTTAATAAGTGCTGTGAGAATATTTTGCTCATTTTTTGTTCATGCAATAACTAATTTTAACAAATGACACCTTATTTTAAAGTGTTTCTCCCACAAGTTCACAAATCGTGATATGATGAAACCCATGAAGTGGGAGAAAGAGAGTTTGTGAGTGGGCAGGTCACTGACGAGTTTATTAATCCCCACTTCCTTAATTAAAGAGAAACGTTCAAGCATGCGGTGACTCATGAGAACACACACACACACACACACACACACACACACACACACACACACACACACACACACACACACACACACACACACACACACGCACACACGCACACACGCACACACGCACACACGCACACACGCACACACGCACACACGCACACACGCACACACGCACACACTAGCTCAAGGTCCAGCACAAACACTGTGGGAAAGTTTCTCTTTCAGCTTCAGATTTCAGGTGTGTGAAGATGCATGAATGTGTTTATATAGAGTTACAGTGACCCCAGAAATCATTAGGGCGCGTAAAAGAGTCTGAACGGCATTGCATTAGATACAACATATTAAATAAAGTGTGTCTTTTCACTTTGTAAGTCTCAATGTCTTTGCATTAAGTGGTGTTTTGGTGAGTTTTGTTCCACAGAAGTGGCCAGAAGTGATGTTCTTTGTTTTATGACCCTACAAGTAAATTATCAATTTTAAGGGAAGAACAAAACACTAAATTTGGATATGGTTCATTTATCTGACAAAATTATTAAGCAAAAAAAAGGAAAACTACAGCTACAGGTTTTATTTTCCTATGCAAAGACAGGAAAAAGCATACACTGACTATACGACATAATCACTTATTAAAACTACCCATTCACTGGGTTAAAACAACCCAATTGCCGGGTTAAAACTACCCAATTGCTGGGTTAAAACAACCCAATTGCGGGGTTAAAACGACCCATTCACTGGGTTAAAACAACCCAATTGCTGGATTAAAACTACCCATTCACTGGGTTAAAACTACCCAATTGCTGTGTTAAAACAACCCAATTGCTGGATTAAAACTACCCATTCACTGGGTTAAAACAACCCAATTGCTGTGTTAAAACAACCCAATTGCTGGATTAAAACTACCCATTCACTGGGTTAAAACAACCCAATTGCTGGGTTAAAACGACCCATTCACTGGGTTGAAACAACCCAATTGCCGGGTTAAAACTACCCATTCACTGGGTTAAAACAACCCAATTGCTGGGTTAAAACGACCCATTCACTGGGTTAAAACAACCCAATTGCGGGGTTAAAACGACCCATTC
>NC_137105.1:4833230-4835179 GCF_949357685.1 Gobio gobio
TATCCATCCATCCACCCATCCATCTATATCCATCCATACATCCATCCATCTATATCCATCCATACATCCATCTATATCCATCCATACATCCATCCATCTATATCCATCCATACATCCATCTATATCCATCCACCCATCCATCCATCTATATCCATCCATACATCCATCCATCTATATCCATCCATACATCCATCTATATCCATCCATACATCCATCTATATCCATCCACCCATCCATCATCTATATCCATCCATATATCCATCTATATCCATCCACCCATCCATCACCCATCTATCTATATATATCCATCCATCCATCCATCCACCATCCCACCCATCTATATCCATCCATCCATCCATCCATCCATCTATATCATCCATACATCCATCCACCCATCCATCCATCTATATCCATCCATACATCCATCTATATTCATCAGTCCATCCATCCATCCATCCATCAACCCATCCATCTATATCCATCCATCCATCCATCCATCCATCCATCCATCCATCCATCCACCCATCCATCTATATCCATCCATCCATCCATCCATCTATATCCATCCATCCATCCATCTATATCCATCCATATATCCATCCACCCATCCATCTATATCCATCCACCCACCATCTATATCCATCCATCCATCCATCCATCCATCAATCCATCGATATACATCTATCCACCCATCCATGCTATATCCATCCATCCATCCATCCATCCATCTATATCCATCCACCCATCCATCAATCAATCTATATCCATCCATCCACCCACCTATCCATCCATCATCTATCTATCCATCCATCCATCCATCTATATCCATCCACCCATCCATCCATCACCCATCCACCAATCCATCTATATCCATCCATCCATCCATCCATTCATCCATCCATCAATCTATATCCACCCACCCATCCATCCATCCATCCATTTATATCATCCATTCATCTATTTCCATCCACCCATCCATCATCCATATATATCCATCCAGCCATCTATCTATATCCATCCATCCATCCATATATCTATATCCATCCATCCATCCACCCATCCATCTATATCCATCCATCCATCCATCCATCCATCCATCCATACATACATACATCAATCAATCTATATCCATCCATCAACCCATCCATCATCTATCTATCCATCCATCCATCCACAGCCATCCATCCATCCATCCATCCATCTATCTATATCCATCCATCCATCCATCCATCAATCAATCTATATCCATCCATCCACCCATTCATCTATATCCATCCATCCATCCACCCATCCATCCATCCATCCATCCATTTATATCATCCATTCATCTATTTCCATCCACCCATCCATCATCCATATATATATCCATCCATCCATCTATCTATATCCATCCATCCATCCATCAATCAATCTATATCCATCCATACATCTATCTATATCCATCCATCCATCCATCCATCAATCAATCTATATCCATCCATACATCCATCTATATCCATCAATCCACCCACCCATCCATCTATGTCCATCCATACATCCATCTATATTCATCCATCCACCCACCCATCCATCCATCTATATCCATCCATACATCTATATCCATCCATCCACCCACCCATCCATCTATATCCATCCATACATCCATCTATATCCATCCATCCACCCACCGATCCATCTATATCCATCCATCCACCCACCCACCCATCCATCTATATCCATCCATACATCCATCTATATCCATCCATCCACCCACCCATCCATCTATATCCATCCATCCATCCATCCATCCTTCTAAATCCATCCATCACCCACCCATCCATCTATATCCATCCATACACCCACCCATCCATCTATATCCATCCATCCACCCACCCACCCATCCATCTATATCCATCCATACATCCATCTATATCCATCCATCCACCCACCCATCCATCTATATCCATCCA